>NC_056733.1:1227945277-1228147777 GCF_019279795.1 Protopterus annectens
ACACAGGGAAAAAAAACAAAAGTGCAGCAGAGTAAAATATTTACCTGCTGCCATTGTCTGTGTGCAGTGCTGTACATGTTCTATGTGTGGTGTTAGTGCTTTAAAAGCTGTAATATTCTTCATGCTCCTACAATTTTCCCTCTGGAGCACATAGTACATCAGAGCAGGTAAAGCTCCCTGAACTACAAAGTAAAACGATTGTGCTTCACTAATCATAAGCCAGTAGTTATGTGTTTTTGAAATGGATGCTAACATTTGCCTTTTGTGCTTTCCTGCTGAGGTGATTTTTCTTGACAGCTATTTTTGACTACATAGTGAATGACTTATGATCAGAGACCAGATCACAATCCTTTTTATACATAACGTTCCTTTTCTCACCCTGCAAAGTGGCTTAATGAGCTGTCTGTGGGCCTTAAAATCCATATGGTGTTAATGTTTATACCAATAAAAACATTCCAGGAAAACATGAAACTCTTTTTTTTTCTCAATATTTTGAGGTGCTTTTAGGTTAGACTGAAGAAAAGCAAATGAGTGTTATCCATAGTGGTGCAGAATATTAAATGTAAATATGTATTGAAATTATTACTATACAAAGCTAAGTGCAAACCAGTACAACCATATGTAGATCACAAGTTTAACATGTAAAAGGCACATTCTTAGGCACTGGAGGTCTGATCAAAGAGCTTTAGTGACTAAATAACAAAATTGCTTGGTTTGCAGTAATGGAGTTAATAACAAAGCTTTTTCTAATGTATGCCACAGTAAATGGCATGGCTTGCTTTGTACTATTCTGGCAGACTGATCTCACTATCTCATTTCTGCTAGAAAAAAGCTGCAACATGCCAAAAAGTACGAAGCACCACAAATGTTGTACATTAAAGGAGATTTTAAAGATAAAGTGCAGAGTAGTCGAATGAAAAGGATACAATTTGAACTGGCAAGGATGAGGAAGGGGTCCAAAGTCTGCAAGGGAGAGTCAGTGAATCAGTGAAGAGAAATGCACAGTATCTTACCTAGAAAGCTAACACATATGTAAGAGTGTACAACTCTTCCTGAAGATTTACAAGCAACCACAACATTAAACTGTCAAAGAACAATCATCTCAGTGAATCTTAAATTAGTTCTACTGTATAAGAAAAAAGTACTGAAACTTATGGTTTGCTGAGAAGTGTTATGTCAGTCATCTAACAGTAAATATTAAAAAGTAATGGCTTTATAAAGACAGAGAGAACCTGTAAGGAATACGCTGCATGGATAAGGGATACTTTGCATGGTTTGGGATGCCATGATCTTGCAGTAACAGGACGTTTCAGAATTCACTGCTTTTGTGTGTTCTTCTGACAGTCAGCCTAAATGTAGACCTTTCACAATTGTCATAGGGCTTCTGTGTGTTTTTCAAGACACAGCTATAGTTCATTTTTCATGCACTATTTCAGGTGTATCATTTTAAAATGTTGAGGTGTAGTTATCAATATCTAGTAATATTTCACCTCTTTTACATTAGTAGGTGGTAAAATGTTATGCATTTCCTTTAATTTAACACACTGTCTCACATGCCCTTACTTGAGAATCTGAAAATATAATTTGTAATTAAATTTCATAAAAATCATAATATCCTTGTTCAGCATCAGCCCATTATTTCTCAGTATGTTCATTATTTTCTATAATATTTTATCATATTTTTCATATTTCATCATGCTCATTTACATTCTTTGTGAAGATTATTAAGTCATCACTGTACTCTTGTGTTCTTAATACCTTGTATCACCTGTTTTATTATATACTTGAACTATTATATGTATATATATATCTATATATCTATATATATAGCTATATATATATATATATATATATATATATATATATATATATATATATTATATACTTGAACTCTGACTCCTCTTCCCAATCCCACCTTTCTACCCCTATTTCTTACAGATATCTGTTCCTATTTGTATGTTTTGTTCCCTGCTCTTTGACATAGCCTTTCCTTTTTACTTCTATGTTAACTATATACTTCTACCTCCAATCTCTCCCCCCTTACTTTCTAGACCCCTACTTTTTATTTTCCCTTGTGCCAGCAGCTTCTTTTCTGGCACTGCAGGCCTCACTACTTGTATACATAGGTTAGCGATTTCCCATTCAAATAATGATTATGATGAATCTGTGATTATATGACACATAACAGTTTATATCTATGTTCAATTTTTCTTTCTCTTCAGAAGTTGTATAAAATTAATCTGTTTTTGCTGTATGTATCTCCTCATGATTGTATGCTTAAATACTTAATTGTTTGTAGAAAAAAAATTCACTGCTGTAATGGAGCTTTTCTCCTCGGGTCTCTGCTGAAAAAGGGCATCTGCCCAGTCAGACCAACCCGGTTAACAAATGGCAAATAAATACATAAATAAATAAATATGTTTGAATTTTCCTAATTCAGAAATCACACTGCATATTCTGAGTAAAAAAGACAAACTGACAAAACTATTTCAAAAGTAGTTTTCTGAATTTTGCAGCACAGAATACAGAAGCAAAATCCACCAATTTCTCATTGTATATCAACTAATTTATAGTCTGTTCCCAAACTAATCTACTTCCTGGATTTCAACCTGACCTTTCAGCAAATCATGTTCATCATCTATAACCAATCATTGCACTGCAAGTCAATTCTATAGAGAAGAATGCACTTCCAGTAGCAGTAGAGATTACTCAGTGAACAACAACCATATCAGATACCTACCACTTGGATAAAGTAAAGAAAATCAGTCCTAGTCCATATTTCTTGCATTTTTATTTCAAGTATTGCAAAGTATTTTTCTTGGTAATGCTTATGAACCAGTTTTTTTTTGTAACAACTTCCTTTTGTATAATATTTCTGATTTGAATGTATAACAACTCTTGATTATATAAACCCATCTTTTTGTGGAGCTTTTCTCCCCGGGTGTCTACTGAAAATGGACATATATCCAGCTAGACTAGCCCAGTCAACAAATGTAAAATAAATAAAATAAATAGTCAAAGCTTTGTACAGATGGAATAATTCATCTGTTACTTAATCTGCTACTTTAACATCGAATTACACTATGATGATATATTTTCAGGACTATATATATGCTAACTAGAGTGTCTGTGGACTGAGAATAAAGTATGAGTGAAGCAGATGATAGAGAATCATTTAATTTTACAATTATGTCTATAAAAATGCAACCTTGATGATATTTTATGTATGGAGCACTTGTAGGTTATTTACCTTTTGTCCCGTGATGATGGAATGACTATGCTGAAGATTTTCCCCCTCTCACATCATTGTGCGTTGATTTCTGTAAAGCAATAGCTTTAGAAGATTAATGTCTTTTTTTCATGCCTGCTACACAGTGCCTATCCCTTTTGAACTCTACAATACCACCATTGGTGATGTCTATACATAGGAACATTGGGACATGCTAGGTGAGTGACCATGAGGAACCACCAAATGCCTAGACATATACAACTTTAAGATGATGACCATAACAGTTCTTGACAGTGTTCAAATCCCAGATCAAGTAGGGCCACACATGATAATCTTTGAGTAAATTTGTATCCAGCCCTCCAGTCAACAAGACTAGCCTTAAAAGTAGCCAAAGTAGTACTTTGCTTGACTGTTAATGGAAATTTATTCCATAAGAATAAATTGAGTTAGGAATCTATCCCTCCAGTGAGTCTTGTTTCTTTTTTGGTGCAGATTTAGGACCTTTGTACATGTGTTTGTAGAGCCACTGGTTTTGTGAAGAAATGGGAAGTCAAATAGGAATTATATGGCTGTAAAAGCAAGATACAGATCACCTCTCAGCTACCCGCAAGGTACTGAGCATAAGGAGAGTCATATTAATCGATCAGGATCTTTGAAAAATGTAATACCTTTAATTTTCTTCATTCGAAATCTTTGGCAAGTTTCCAATTGAACTATATGATTGGAATTGTGCATACCAAAAGAGGGCATTGGACTCAGTAATGGCCTTGATAAGGGAAGAATATAGTGGTAGGATGACTTTGTTGGATTGTGAACATATTCCCTTGCAAATTAACAGGGACACATAGAGAAATGTACTCACTATGCTGGAAACATGATGACTGAATGAGAGAAAGCTATCCACATAAGGTCCTAGGTCTATTGTTATCATATCTAGCAAGAGTACCATTTATAACGTATTAGGTGGGAGCAACTTATCTACCAAATGATACTGTGCCACACTTTTTTTTATTCAGTCTGAGACATTTTTTGATACCATATGTATGTGTATATTCATGCTCTTGCTAAACGTGTTCTGTATCAGTGCATGACTTGTTAGTGCTCATTTTGTGGACATAAGCAAACTTGGTCATCCACACTACTGGGATACTGGCTTGGATGTCTGCAAATAAATGCGAAATAGAAGAGGGCCTAAAACTAATCCATATGGCACCCCATAATTACAATTTTACATTCAGAGATGGAACAAGCAACTTTCACAGTTTGAGATCTGTTAGCTAGGCAATTTGAAATCCAATGGATATTGTATGGGTTTGCATAAAGCTTGTCTAATTTTTTAGTAATACCAGCATGGGGGATAGTGTAAAAAGCCATGGTCAAACCAAGATAAGCAGTGTGCACAGAATGACCACTGCCTATAGCCCATGTAACTTTTTCAAAGAAGTTTACTAGGTTTAGAAGACAGGACGAGCCCCTCACTAAACCAAACTGACTGGTATTTAAATAAGTTAAGTCACTTGTGTCTGTATAAAGGAGTTTGGACATTGGCAGAATGGTTAATGTGTTTACGTTACAGACACTGCTATGATACACCTTATGGCTTTGCATATACCGGCGGTGAGGCTGATGGGTCCTTAATTACCTGAGTCTATAGAGGGGTCTACCTGGTGTAGAGGAGTCACTGTGGCTGTTTTCCAGGCACCAGGAATAAACCTTGTAGATTTGCTGAGGCTGAACTGTTGAAGTAGAGGCTCAGAAAATGCATACTTGGCATTGATGAGGATGTAGCCTGGTATCATTATGTTGTCCAGTTCTCATGGAAGTGTTATTTTCAGCCTTTGACAGGGGTTCTAAGACTTGTTCCAGGGTGATTTTGGGAGAAACTAAATTCTCTGTGATACTGTTGGCAACACTGTGGGAGTGGAAAATTTAAGTCTGAAGTTGTCTGCTAATATATTAGCATATTCTCTGAGTCATAATGGGTCATATTATGGAAGAGCTCTATGCATTGCTCAACATTATTCCTTAATTTTCTGACATAAATGAAAAAAAGATTTGTAGTTTCCTTTGGAATCTGTAGCAAACATAGGATCATACCCAGCTTTTATTTTATAATAGTGTATTTTAACTTCCTTGCTGACATGTTCCAGTGTAGGTTTGAGGAAGGCAGATGGAGATTTCTTACTGCTTTGCATTATTTTTCTTCTTTTATTGTACAGTTTATTAATAATGGAGTTCCAGCAGAGAGTATTATTCCTGAATTATCATTTTATTTATGGTAGATCGGTACTCTATTTTCTATGCAACTGTTCAGATGCTGGTAAATGTCAGAGATGAATGTGGAAGCCCTCCAGTTGCATCCATTTGCAAGGGATTGTTTGAAATTTTACATAGGTCTTCTACAAGCTGAATTACATTTAAACTGGAGATGTCCCTAATGATGGTTCCATTTGTTGGTGGGATGTTACCACTAGCTTTGACAGAGGAGATAATTGATTTGTATCAGATTTAACTAGGGATGAAGGAGTGAGCAGATGAGTGGTGGGGTGGAGTGAAGGGGAGGTCTAGGCTGGTAAGAAACAGGTCAAGAATAATGGTCTGTTTCACAATTTGTTCCAATGTATTGGTATTAATAATGTATAAGAAACACTGAGCTTAACTATTTTTAAGAGGTATAAGTGTGTCAATCAATCATTCAATCAATTAATCAGTCAATCAATGCTTTGGTAATTGAAGTCCCCTAGAAAGAAGATATTTGGTTGGATATGGGATAATTTCTATGATCTTTGAGTGACATTGATAAGGATCAGGTTAGGGTGCAAATCTGATGTAAAGTAAGGGTGTTTCAAACAAATCTAGATATTCCACCACACATACCCAAAGAGTATTGGGTGGCTGAACATCTCCTTATCTGAAAAGTATGTGTGCCATTTACTACTATATGGGATATCTATAAACAAATGGGAACCTGTCAGTTCCACAAAACAACACTTACCTGAAGAAGAGTTCACGAAGACCACATTGCTGACACAACACATCACCGACAATGATAAGTAGTGCAGAATGGGATGTATTCCCATTTTTTGCAATCTGGTGTGATCTCGGAGTTGGTATATTTAAGTATGGCGGGTGGGGGGTGCAGGGGGGGCTTGCCCCCCTGCTATATACTTGGTTCTTGTTTTGTATTTAATTGCAGAAACGGGAATACATTCTGTTCCTAGGTACTTACAGTTACTTGTGTCAGTGATCTGTTGTGTCAGCAATGTGATCTCGGTGAACTTATCTTCGGGTAAGAGATTTTTCATGGATCTGATATGGATCCAAGCAAATACATCCATGGTAACTTGTCCCTCAGTCCACAGTTTACTTTCATCATTAGACATCCATCACAAGCTGCATTTGTACTGATGGTTCATTACAGAATAACTGATGTTAAAAAAAAAGCAAAAAACAAGAGTGCACTATTTCAGAAACACATTTTTTTAATGATGCTAAAGCATACCTTATTTTCCATGTGGAAGCTTTTGACATCAAACACAAGTGTATTTTGGGGAATGGATAAACAGTTTCACAGTTTTGCAATTTTTGGCAATGCTTACTGCAGATTTTGCACTACTGTTACTGTGATAGGATATTCTGCAGCTCATTCAATGTTCAGAACTTTTAGTATGTGCTTCATACATTAACATTTCAATATATTCCAATGTTTTTAACATTTTTCCCCTTCCTTCCAAAATTGTAGCAGTTATACCCTCTCATCTACTAGCATGGAAAAAGGAAAAATGATCTGCTACTGGGCTTTCTTTTTTATTATTAGTAATGTTTTTCATAAAGGAGGAACAGACGGATTTGAAAATAATAAGCCACAATAGAAAATTGATTCATAACACTCAGATAAATGTAATAATAATAATAATACTGTGGTGTAAAATTACTAACAATATCTAAGTATTTGAATAATGATATGAACATCTTTTAAATACTGGAATGTAAGGAAATACTGTTTATTCTTAAGTATGGAACATGGAAACGTATGTGTGGGAATAAATGGAGAACATTATTGAAATGATTATTAGGGGAGTGACTCTTTATGTTTTTTTTTTAATTGAGCATCAAAATGAATTGTGATTGAAACATTTAAACAATAGCAACTGTTGTGTGATATATATGTTTTACATGAACTCCTTTGAAGGCTTGGGCTGAGGTGTTAAAAAAACTATAATAACATTTGTTTAAATATGAGTGGTTACATTACAGACCACCTAGACATTACAGACCACCTGACAGTTCAGGAAGTTGAAGCACTTCTAGTTTATGCACACTGCAGTAATCTAGACCAAGTAAAACATTGAAGGTAGTGGTGTGTACAATCTAGTACTCCAAATGGGCTGATTAATCGTTATGCAGTCCAGGGGAACCTGACATGTTCTTCCACATGCTGGAGCATAAAGCAATGGAAATGATTCCGGATAAGTGAGGCTTACACTTGTGATATCCATAATATGTCAACAGTACATCAGTAAAAGGTCCCTGTAGCTGAGATGTTTAAAGTGATATATATCTTAGAATCCACAGGAATAGGCACACCATTTATTCTCCTCTACTTTACTTGTAGATCAAAGTTTGAATATACAGTCTCCCTCTCCATATGTTAATGATCCTTAGAGAATGGGCTTATTGTACATCAGCACCATGATTGGAGAATGAGTATTCTCCAGGAGGGTATTAATGTACAAGTAATGCCCAGTGAAAAACATGATCTGATGTTGCAAATATTTGTTCATTCCTTACTATCAGGACTTTGGTTCCATCCTCGGAACTGATATGGCTGATTCCAAGCTCGCGCCACCCAAAAACTTTCAGCTAAGACTTACCCATAATGCTCCTCTCCTAGTTACTCCAGATCTCATTTGCCACTTTCCTTGTCAGATGTGCTAGCCAGCTCTCTCAAAGCTAAGTGGAAAATTGTGATTTTTAATATAGTTTCTCCTCAAACTTTCTTGTTTTTTAGTCAATTTAGCCTTTTCTCACTGTCGCCTATAGCCTACTTCTATTTCCTACCCTTTACCTTGGTAATTAAATTTCTACCATTGTTGGCACTGTCCCTCCCTCCTGCCCTTGGTAGGCCCTTCCTTACCACTTGTGTTATTTTTTAAATACCATCGTTGGTATTCCCTCAATTTTTTCTCTCCCTTCTTTTGTTTTTTTCTATTAGGATAGCCTTGTGTTTCCCCAGTAGCTCAGTCTGAAAAGGGATAATTCTGTAGTTCACTTTAAAAGCCTTGCTATGTCAGACAAAGCTAAGTTGGGGTTTAAACAATGTGACAAGTGTGGGCGTAAGATGCCCAACTTGGACGGACACACTCGTTGCGTCTGCTGTTTGAGTGGGACCATAATAAAGCTGACAGTTCCATCTGTGCTAGTTTTAGTAATCGTACACTAGCAGAACATAAAAATAAGCTTATTTTGAAAGGTTTAATTAAGACACCTTTTTCTGAGGCTTTATCTGAGTCAGAGGTCTCACCCCCTCCAAAGATCAAAAAACATAAGGAAAAATGGAGTCATCCGGTTCTTGCATCTCCGTCAGTTATGAAAGACAAGTATCGGATGCCAAACAGTCTCGCAAACCAAAAACCTTAACGCAAATTTTATTTGTAAAGTAAATTAGCGTTTTCGCTTCTCTACACAAGGAAGCTTCATCAGAGTAAACAAAATGCTCAGTAAGGCGCCAAAACTTACGGAGCATTTAAATAAATAAGAAGCACTCATATTACATCACTTCCTAAGGAAGTGAGATCTATACTTTGTGATGGAATGTAACACCAAATTAATAAAACATATAATTAATACATTTAATGAGTTACCAATTGCGATCAAAAACACGCACGGGCTCTACGGCTCTTAAGAGATCAGATCACTACATAAACACTATGCATATATATAAAAATAACAATAACGTATGTAAAAAAGTATGTAAAAGAGTACATAAAAAAATATAAAAATATAATAAAGCAAATAAACATATGCTTCTACAATAAAAAATAGTTCCCTTGTAATAAGGGCTACCTTATGAAAACATATGCATAACATACTTGATTTTAGGTGGCCTTCACACTCTATAAATATGAACGAATAAACAGTTAAAATAATATTAACTATTGTAAATATAAAAATAAAAATAAAAATAAGAGGTAAATGACAGGTCCTAAAACTACCTAAAAAAGTCTCTTAGGTACAAATAGCAGCTATCGCCTAAGGTAGGCTTTGTATTTTAATACAGGAGAGATATTACAACTCTCATTCAAACCTGGGAAAGTGAAGGCATCTAACCTGAGTTGCCACTCCAATTCCCGATTCTCCAATAGGAGAGGAATAGGTCCCCCCCCGAATGGTAGGTATGAGGTTGTCAATGCCCATAAATTGGAAACTATGCCCCGGATTTTTTATTATATGCTTGGCCAGGGCGTTTTCATTTTTACAATTTTTTATTGCATAGCAGTGTTGGTAAACATGCTCTGGGCGTAAGATGCCCAACTTGGACGGACACACTCGTTGCGTCTGCTGTTTGAGTGGGACCATAATAAAGCTGACAGTAATATTTGTGCTAGTTTTAGTAATCGTACACTAGCAGAACATAAAAATAAGCTTATTTTGAAAGGTTTAATTAAGACACCTTTTTCTGAGGCTTTATCTGAGTCAGAGGTCTCACCCCCTCCAAAGATCAAAAAACATAAGGAAAAATGGAGTCATCCGGTTCTTGCATCTCCGTCAGTTATGGAACTGAGTTGGCTCCATGCTTCTCTGGCGCCATCGGCCCAGACCTCTTCGGCACCAGGCTCTGTATCTTCTCCCTCAGTGCCATCTATGATATTCACCTCTATTTTGGTTCCAACCTCAGCAGCACTGACTTCGGCGCCGTTCTTGGATCTGACTTTGGCTCCTATGACTGTACCTGCTTCGGCACCATCCCCGGCCATGGTGCCGATAGTTTCTTCGGCTCCATCGGCTCCTAAAGTTAAATATCTTCCAAGGACAAGATACTCTAGAACGTATGACCCCTTTTTGGGGCAGAAGTTTAGCCCCTTTCTAGAAAGACCTGATTCTCCTTCAGCACCTTCTTTTAGAACCACCAGAATTTTTTTTCTGAATTAGACCTAGTGCGGGTTGTGGACCAGCTTCTGGCAGCTAGGGGATTGCCCATTCCAGCTAGACCTTCCATCCCTCTTGGCTCGGATTTTTTTTCTACATCTTTCCCTATTTATCCTCCTCTGGCCTCTACCTAGCTCCTGGAGATCTTGGTACTGATGTCCACCCCAGTGCATACTGTCTCAGCACCGACAGCAGGTTTTCCCCTGTTGGCACCAACCACCCTTGCTGCATCAGCTCCAGTGGAACCAATGCTTTCTTGGAGCAGTGCTTGGACCATCTCTACCTTGGTACCTAACCCGGCACCTAGTTTCTCACTGGCACCATCTATGTCCATGGCTCCAATGGCTTCCAGTCCTCTCAGAGATCTTCACCTGGTGGTGGGCTCTTCAGGACGGGGTGTGACCCCGGTTCTGAGGTTGTCCTTCTCGGTTCTGGGATCCCACCCATCCTTGGGCAGGCCCACTTTCCAGGTGATGGAGAGGGTCCTTGCCTCCACAGGCTCGCAGTCAGCACCAATGACATCAGCATCAGAACCCCCGCCCAGCATGCAGCTGTCCCAACCCCCTATTTCATGATCCCAAGCATGGGATCCGCAAGACCCTCCCTTTGAAGGGAACCCCTTCTCCAGAGTTGTCCTCAGAAGATTCCACTGGGGAGCCACCCTGGAAGAAACATTGCAAGAGGAAGCACCTTGATTTCCAGGAGGAATCTATCACCGAAGACACTGACTGTGATGAAGGAAAAGGGTCCCCATGGTCTCCCCAGGAAGACATCTCATTCAGAGACATTCTTGAAATCCTCAAGCAGCAGGGATACTGGAAGTCCTCTAACCCTTCTTCTGAGGAATTGGTGTTCTTGCAGGCCTTCCTTGCCCAGCCATCTACTTCCTGGGTGACCCCACCGGCAGATGATCTTGTTAAGCTCATTGTGTGGCATGCCTGGAAGGTCCTGGACAATGTAGAACCTGTCCCCCGGAGACCAGAAAAAATGTTATCTACACCCGAAGAGCAGCCCCACTGGTCCAAGCAGTTGACAGCTGATTCCATGGAATACCAGTCAAAATCAAGTATAAGAAAACAACAGCACTCAACTCAAACCACTTCTCCTTGCACTGCAGTTCTAATTATAATTTATATTCAGCTTTATAAAAGTACCAAGGAACATTCTGAAAGTAGCAATCTCTGTGATACCCCCACTTGTAAAAATGTTTCTTATCCAAAAATGGCCTGCTGCCTGACAACAACTATCTACTTGTTTCATGGGGAAAACATGATCAAAGTAAAAAATGAACAGCAAACAAGAAACAGGCTCAAGATAAATTGCTTAAAGGATTACTGCACAGGTTATGGACCACACTTGCTAGATTGACATTCTGTTTAGTTTACAGGTAAAGCCTGCAAAGACAACTGCAAGTCTCCAAAAACTGTAATGAGCTTCTGAAAATGCTGTAATCCTGTCCTTTATTACAAATACTGTCATATGCATTTCAATACCCAAGGCTTATACATTATCTAGTTATGTAAATATTATCTGCATGGCAACAACAAAAAGGCTTTCAATGATGATAATTCTTTAACAGTATGCTTATTAAAGCTTACTTGCATCTTACAGTCTCAGACAAGCTTACCTGATGGTCATTAAAGCATTGCTACTTAAACACAGAGCAACAGGCACTGCAAAAGCATGCATTTTCTGATTAAGAAGAACCATAAATCAATAGTATAAAAATATGACAGAAAACCAGAACATTCTGCAAAATCAAGGACAGATGAAAAGCCACTGCAGTACTTGTGTCTACCTTGCATGGGGGGATACTCTGCACACTTAACACTTTATAACTGCTCCTTGCCTTGATTGGACACATCCAGAGTCACTACATGGGGGAGTGGGGTGCAACAAGTATGTCACAATTTGAAATGTCTCTGGCTGACTGTGATGGCCATGACACATTTGTCATATCTCTCAACCTCAGAGCAAGAAATCTGGACAAAGCCATAAAGTGTGACAAAGGCCAAAATTTAGGACACATTTTAAATATTGCTCTTATAAACTTAGAAAGATAATAAGGTCTTGTTTTAGTATGAATTTCCTGAAGGGTATGAAATCTGAAACTCAAATGTCTGTCATTATTTTCTAGCTTCAGTCTGTAATGATTTGCCACTAATTTGCTAGAAAACCACAATTTTATGAAAAACGGACCAAAAATGTGATGCAAAAATATAAAATAGCCACATAATACAGCTGGGAACCTGTCAAAGAAGGGGTACTTTTTTAATATTAGTACTGTTAACTTGAGCAGATGACAAAATAAGAGAATCTACATGCATTTCTGAAATTAAAAGTAATCTATAACTGATCATTACAATTATTTATTAATTGTAAACCCTCCACGTTTTCTTCCAAACTTGCCACTTTGCAGAGGGACTATTAGGGGAAGAGCAACATTTTGAGCCAAAATCAGGGACATTTGAGAGGTTTGGATATACCTAATTGTATAAAACGATTTATTTGCACGTACCTCAATGCAGGAAATTAATTTGGATAAGGCCAAATATATTGGCGGAACATACAAACAGTACTAAAAATTGCTCTTGTATAAACTTAGACAGCTGACAGAATAACAGGTATTGCATGCATTTTTCTGAATGGTATGAAGTCTGAAACTCAATGTCTGTAATTATTTAGTGACTTCATTCCTAAATGATTTGTCAGAAAACCACAAATGTTATGAGGAACAAACCAAAAATAAGAAGGAAAAATCTTTTCATTTTGCAAAAATCTGGACAGTTGAGAGGTATATTATAGTAAATAGCTGTTTTTATTTCACCAAACTCTTAAGAGCTTTCATACTGATGACAGGGGAGAGGGAATGACAAACCCACAAAAAGTAAATATTTGGTAGTAGTCTCATAACCTAAGGGAGCAGTTAGTCTCACACACCCCCACAGTGTATTTGCACAAACATACCTACATTTATTTATTTATTTTACATTTGTTAACCGGGAAATTCCGACTGGACCAGGTCCATTTTCAGTGGAGGCCCGGGGAGAAAAGCTCCAACATCAAGTTATACAAATACAGTAGATCCAGCATAATACACAAAACAGGTTACATCATGTATGCTGAGCATAGTAATATAACAAGAATTAATAAAAACACTCCAGGTAAAAGATATAGAATATGGGTAAAAAGACAATGTCAGTCATACTTTGGTAAGAAAAGAAAATATATCAAGTAAGATTCTACAGTTAAAAGTACCCTTTCAGATGACCAAGCCTACAGGGAATCATAGCTCCAGCATGTGATCAGAGAGGAATTTGGGGAGTTAATAGTAGTATGGGTAGGGTTATGTGATACAAGGGCATAACCATGTACTAAGAAGGTGCGATTTGAGGGAGTTTTTGAATATGGATGTGGAGGGGGCAGTGGACACAGATAGGGGAAGAGAGTTCCAATTTCTGGCAACGGTGTGGGAGTAGAGCGCTTTCCCTGCATTATTGTTAGCCTTGGTGATGGAGAGGAGAGATTTTTCACTGGATCTTAGGTATCGGTTTGCATTATAGATAGTAAGTAGGTTGGATAATGAGGGTTTTTTTTCAGGATATTTGAGAATATTGTAGGCTGTGCCCAGCTGGTGATAGTTAAGTAGCTGTGGTAGCTAGAATTGAAAACACCAAGGCTGAACGATACAAAGATTTATTCAAAAATCACAGTGACAGTGCCAGTGACCACATAAACGCAAGTTAATGTAGTTAAGCTCTTTCACCCAAACTATGTCAGGCTTTTTCAGAACAATTTAAGAAATGCATACCCAGCAGCTTAAATATATACAATTAAGATAACAACTAATGAATGGGTACAAATAAAGTATCATCCCTCCCCCTTGTAAAGTTATGCATTTTCCACAAAACCTCACCCTCACAAACAAAATATTAAAACAATGTCTTAGAATTAACTTAGTTGTCCACCTTAAGTATTAAAATAAATAGATGTATTAATAAAATACTTTTGAGCTTTTAAATTTTAATACTTTACAATCTAGCTGCCCTCAACCTATATACCACCGTCCAAGAACTGCTTACTGTATCTGACACAGCAGTACATATGCAAAGAAAATAATGCAAGTATATTACATGACTTCAATGTAATATCTGTCCCAGAAAACAGAAATTGCATTGATGATACAAATACATTTATCACTGCACAAAATCACATTAATTGCATTTAAAGTGATAACTGGCATTCAGCACACTTGCACACATCGCTGTGATTGCAGTGGTTGACACTAAATCGAAGACAGTAGTAGCACCATGTCCACAATACTGTCTCATAGCTCTCAATCAATCAGGGACAAAATTCAACAGAATCAGGGGCACTTTTAAAATATTAATGCTATTAACTTGAGAGTAGACATTGACAGAATCAGAACATAAGAATTAATATACTCTTTCTGGAGTAAAAGAAGTCTATAACTCTTAATTCTTGTCATCATTCAAATGTAATTCACCACTTTTCCTCCAAATGTCACTGGTTTTAGGAGGGATTAAGAGGGACACAGCCAAAATTTCAGTCAATCAGGGACAGTTGAAAGGTATGCTGTCAATACACAGCATGCCAGAATAAAAAACTATTATTACCTACAGCATGCCAGCATAAAGAAACTGTCACTGTAGACAGTACAACTCCACCAAGAAAAGAAAAATGTCACTTACTTATTTCAGTCTCTCAGCGAGCTGATAGCTCAGCTTAATAGTCACTCACTACAGTCCAATTGAACGAATTAAAAAAAAATTCAGTATTAGCCTCAGGATGACCGATTTCCAATGCAATGATGCAGTGTTATGCAATTCAAATTGCAAATATACAACCAGGTTGACTTAGTCAGTGCCCACTGGCTGCTACTGTTTGGCTCTCGCTCTTTTCCCAGCACATAAAGCCTGGGAAGAGTGTGAGAACCAATCAATAACCATTCAGCCCATCACATCACGTACGTGCCTGTGGACGTGGCAGTCCGAGCCCCTTCCATTTCTGCATAGATTTCTGGGCATCACACTGATGCATTCGCTCATTAATCCAGACTGCTTTTACAGCAGTCTGGATCTGGATTTACAGAAAAACTAAATTTTTTTTTTACCCGGAACTCGGCAAGCATGCGCAGTTTGAGTTCCGGGACTTCAGCGAGTCAATCTGACTCATAGGTAAATAAGCAGGGCCAGATAATAAATGATTGTATTAAAATAATTTATATTTTATTATTTTATTTACAAAATGTTATTTATTTTGCTGGGAGGGCTGCAGTCCTGCAGTCCTATAGGACGAGCCGCCCCTGGCCTTTCCCCTGTTTCCCCTCATTCCAAAATTTCTCCAGAAAGCTCAAAGGTTAAGAAGCAAAGTGATCCTCATTGCCCCCTATTGGCCCCGTCAAGTCTGGTTCCAATTTCTATGGCCTAATCTGATTCACAGCCCGTGGATCCTGGATCATTCTCAAGGCCTGTTATCTCATCCTCAGGGACTGATTCATCCCAGTCTCCACAGTCTCAAGCTCACAGCTTGGTTCTTCCACTTAAAATGATTGGCAGGCTGCCTGACATCCCATTTCCTGTTTGTGAAATTCTTCTGGCTTCACACAAACCTTCCACTAGGAAAGTTTATTCTAGTAAATGGACTAGGTTCTCTATTGGGGCCAAAGATCAGAACATAGATCCCTTTTCTATGTTTATTCAAAAGATCCTTCAATACCTGACAGCTCTTTTATATGCAGGAGCCTCAGCATAGATGATCACTGTACATTTAGCAACTATTGCCAATTTTCATAATGCATTTGATAATTCTTTGATTATGTCACACCGCCTATGCAAGACATTTTTGAAAGGAGTATTACATGTTAAACCTCTGGTCAAGCCTCCCTCAGAACTCTGGGACTTGACTTTGGTGCTTCAGTCTCTCACAAGTCCTCCTTTTGAGCCTTTTGATTCATGTGATTTAAAGTTTTTGTCATGGAAAACCTTACTTCTAGTAGCACTTACCTCAGCGAGAAGAGTATCTGAGCTGCAGGCCTTGAGTGTCAAGAGACCTTACTTGATCTTCCACATGGATAGGGGGTCCCTTCATACTGACCCTTCTTTCTTACCCAAGGTCATTTCTGGATTTTCCATTAATCAATCAATTGACCTGCCAGTTTTTTTCCCTCAGCATTCTAAAAGAGGGGAGTACCTTTTGCACACCCTTGATGTGCATTGGCAGCTTTGTTGTTATTTGGACAGGACCAAATCTTTCAGGAAAATAGATCAATTGTTTGTGGCCTTTGCAGGACCCAGATTGGGTAAACCTGTCTCCAAAGTGACTTTATCCTCCTGGCTTAGAAATGTCATTACCTTTATCTACCAACAGAATAAGCTATCCTTACCTTCCAGAATAAAGGCTCATTCTACCAGATCTATGGCTACTTCTGTAGCATTCCATTCCAGTGCCTCTATGGATAATATCTGAATAGCAGCTACTTGGGCAAGACCTCATACCTTTATCTCTCATTACAAATTGGATTTGGCTTCCAGGGGACGAGCATCTTTTGGTTCTATGGTGCTCAGGAATATCCTTTCCTTAGGGCCACCCAGGACTCAAGTAGCTGGGGATTCAGTCCTGATAGTAAGGAATGAACAAAGATTTACAACATCAGATAAAGAAGTTATGTCTTACCATAATGTTACATCTGTGTTGTAGATCTTTGTTCATTCATTACTTCCCACCCTCCTTTCCCCGCCTAGACTGCTGGTAGACTTTAGGAACTCCTGGTTAGGGTATTTGCTCAGACAGAGCTTCTTCCTTTTTTCTATTACTATCTCTATTATATAGGGGCAAGCAAACTCGATCTGGAGTAACTAGGAGAGGGTAATTATGGGTAGGTCTTAGCTGAGAGTTTTTGGCTGGCACGAGCATGGAAATGGCCGTATCGGTTCCGAGGATGGAACCGAAGTCCTAATAGTAATGAATGAACAAAGATCTACAACACAGATGGAACGTTATGGTAAGACATAACTTCTTTTTTGCTGCATCATGGCAGCATATCAAGCTGCCATGGAGCTCAGATTGAGAAAACAGAACAGTTGCCATTATTTTACACTCGCTAACAGCACTTCTGCTGTTTAGCAAGTAAAATATAATGAAAGCAAATAAAAAAAAATGTGTGTATGTGTTTGCGTGTGAAAGTGTATACGTGTGTGAGTGTGACAGCGAGATCGGTTGAGCTACTATTTTACACTCGCTAAACAGTGCTTTTGCTGTTTAGCGAGTGTAAAATAAAATAAAAGTAAAATAAAAAAGTGTATGCATGTTTTAGTGTGTGTAAGTGTATGCCTGTATGAGTGTGAGAGACAGATTGGTTAAGCTATTATTTTACACTGGCTTAGAAGTGTTTATACTGCTTACCGAGTGTAAAATAAAAAGTGTGTGTGTGTGTGTGTGTGTGTGTGTGTGTGTGTGTGTGTGTGTGTGTGTGTGTGTGTGTGTGTGTGTGTGAAAGAGAGAGACAGTGCATGCTTGAATGAAAGTAAGAGAGAAAGATGATCATTTGTATGTGTGTCTACGTTGCTGTCTGCATGTGTGAGTAAAGGGTGCATGAAAGCTGAAGAGAGTGTTTGTGTGTGTGTGTGTGTGTGTGTGTGTGTGTGTGTGTGTGTGTGTGTGTGTGTGTGTGTGTGTGTGTGTGTGTGTGAAATCAGAAGAGACTGTGTATGTGTACATGGGAGAGAGAGAGAGAGTGGGCTCTATGTAAAATTGTTGTTTTTAACTTGCTTATTATTTTTTTAAGCACTATATTACTTTTTATATATATTTGATGTAAAATGCCTCCTCCAACAGCAATAATATATACTACAGCAAGTTTGAAATATTAGGTGGAGGAACTATTTTACATTAAAAATATATAAAAAAAAAATAATATAGTACTTAAAACAATAAATAATCAAGTAAAACACAACAATTTTACAGACAGCCCATTCTCTAAGCACAATAATGCCCTCCAGGTTTGTGTTAATGTGTAATCCATGCTCTTCCTGGGGTGTAGAGGCCCTCTGTCTGTGGCATTGGGCCTCATAACACCCCTGTGCAGGCATTAGTTACACATTAACACATGGCCTAGAGGACATTATTGCTTGCATAATCTGCTGGTCAGGTGCGCTGATGATATGTCAGGGGCTATCTGTACTATCTCCATTTACAAGGATGTCCACAAAGTGCGGTAATGATGGTGTCCCTGATTATGGCTGATAAAACATGCTGACGAATAACTGTTGTGTCTATCCTAGCATCTCTGCTCTGTTACACAACACAAACTTCTGTGTAAAACACAGGTATACCCAATCGTACAGCATACCTATTTTACACATTTCTGAATCAGTCTGCCAGTTTGGGGGTCATAGTTTACATGCTTCATATGACTTATCTGTATGGTGTTCATGTTAATGCACTCATTAACATGGACAGCTTGCCATGCTGTTTTCTCACTTGTACAACTACATATCATCTGCCCTGCTGCTACCTGTGCTAATTTGTACTGCACAATGTAGTGTCATCTAAGAATCTTGGCAACTAGATGATGGGAAAGGATTATGAATGCATACACCTGGTAAAAAAAGATGCAGCATGCATATACTATAAAGAGAGTGAGTCCCATTATTAGCCAGCTTTATTTATTTCAAACTTTAATACCCTATTTAGCACTAGGAGTAAAGTATTACAAAACTCTTTTAAATTTTAAAGTTCTTGAAAAAGAACAACTAGTCTTTGTAACACTTAAGCATTTTAAAGTACACATTAAAGAGGTCATTACTCAATAACAATATCTACACTTTACTTGGTGGAATATAATAGTCTTGTCACTGTGCCTTATTTTCCTTATTTAAGTACTCATCCTATTTTATGATTATTAAGCATTATGTTTGTTATTGTGATAGTCAGTATTTCTCTATATTGTAAGACTAAGAGATCAATGTATGACTTATAATAAGAAGCAGTCAAGTTGAACAGTGGTGTGTAAGGAACACCATAGAAACTTACTGTCCTGTGTTCTTCATTGCCTTTAACCCCCCCCCCTTTCTCTCCATACGTTGCTTATGCATTCTCCTCACACCCAATCAGAAGTCAGCTCCATCCATCTCTGGTCATCTTACATACCTTTGATCCCCTACCACCCCCAGTTCTCCCACAGACACTCTTATACTGCAAGATACTCACCCATTTTTATCCACCCAATAAACACCTGTTAACGAATACTGCTTTAATCCCCCATACTCCATAATCTTTAAATCTTCAAGCCTCTACTACAGTTACATCACACTAAAAATGCATATAACCATGATGTACATCTGCACCCTCCTGCTTATTTCAATTATTTTCCTTTAACTCTCATACAAAAACCAACAATGACCTGAGTGCCACTACCTCCATAAGTCAGACTGCATTAATATCTGCATACATAATAACGACCCATACCCCATTAAGCATTCACATCACATTACACTCGTGTTAACACCCAACTCACATGTATCAAAGATATGAAGGTCCTAGTACCTTATTATTTCTTATTTTGGTAGGAAACTCCAATTCTGCCCAAAACTACACAGTCCAAAAGCCCTACTCAAATTCAGTTCCATTAACTTTATACTTCTGCTAAGGGGTAACATTGAGCCCGATCCAGGACCACTTAACAATAATGCCTCAACTCAAACCAATAAACAGCATCATATTACCTGCTCCCGCATTAACGCCCACAGCATTAAGAACAAGATCAACCAAATCAGTGTCTTTTTCAATACAACGTAATCTTGACAATAGAGAAGCATGACTGAAACTTGACACCCACAGTCTTTGCCAACTCACACCAAACTATTCATCCTCACAAGATTACAAAACAGGTAAAAAAACTGAGGGAAGAACACTAATTCTCTTCAAAGACAATGTTGTAGCCAATGCATAGCAGCCTCCACCAGTCTCACTACCAAAATTCAATACCTTCATCCAACAAATACATGCCACAGCTCCAAAAACTGCACCTAATTATTCTTGAAGATTTCAACAATAATTACTTTGGACCAAAAGCCATTGATATCTCAGAATTCCTAGACAGTTTAAGTCTTACCCAAATCAGCTCTAAAGCCACTAAACGAAACCGTTGCTAGATCTTGTAAGAACTAATAGTCCTACAGTGATATCTAACCTCACTATACATACACTGTCCTTCAATTATCAATGTTGCATCACTTTCTCAGTACATAATCTGATGTTAAAATATAAACCTAAACTTACTACCTCCAGAACCAAACCCTTTCAGAATATCAGTAATTTTAAAAACCTCCTTGTCACCCTTGATTGGTCTCTCTTACTTGCCATAAAAGACTGCAATGAAGCAGCTAACAACCTTACCAGTACCTTACTGCACTTGCAAAAGAGATTATTTCCCTTAGTACACATGCTACTTCAACCTCATACACATAACTGGGTATCTAACAAAACCATACATCTCCTCAAATTACATGATGAAGCATTGCACAACTGGAACTGCAACCCCTATACAGATTCCAAAGCTAAATATTCCTCACTACACAACCTAGCCAAGCAATCCATCCACAGACACAAAAACAACCACTACCTAAACAAACACATCTCACTTTTAACCAAACCCAAAAGATTCTGGAGGGAAATCAATCTGTTGACTGGTTGAAAAACTCAACACAACTCCACTCCCCGAATGCCTCTAACACCACCACAAACAAACTCTTATGCACTGATTTCCACAATTAGTTCAGCCACCTGCCTTACATCAGCAACAACACAAAGCTACCACCCCCACAACCACCCCCTCCTTTACATTCCATTATTCCATGTCAGAAGGATTACAACCAGACAGAAACTCAAATATGCCAAACTCAAAAAGATACTTCCCCAGGCTAAGATAACCTAGTCACTTGTTTTTTTTCACCTTTTTAAGGACATCATCTTCCACCCTCTCACTCGCATATACACCTTCTGTTTCACTAAAAAGACTATGCCTCGGTTATAGAAAACAGCAATACTCACTCCTATTGCAAAACTATGCAAGACACCTATTGCCTCAAAATACCATCCTAACTCAATACTTCTTTAGGTAAAATACTAGAAAAAGCCATTTCCAATCAAATTACTGTTTATTTATATCAATACCATCTTCTATCCAGGAAGCAACATGGATCCTGGTCTAGAGGCCACACCATAACAGCTCTATACTCCCTCACAGATGATATCTTATCCAATACAGACAAAGGCAACCTGACAAGAACTGTCTTCATTGACTACACTAAAGCATTTGATGTAAATGACTGTAACTTACTATTTGACAAACTAACTGAAATAGGATTTACTGATAATACAAAACCTTGATTTGTAGATTTCCTCCTAAACTGATCCTTCAAGGTGAAAATTGGCACCACTGCCTCTAAAGAAAGGATTCCTCCAGGGTTCAACTTTAGTCCCGTGGCTATTTTTCATATTTAACAACAAACTACCATCTGATCCCCCTGGGATACCCCTCAGTCTTTATGTAGATGACACATTCTTAAACAAATCGCACTTTATTATTCAAACTCAGCTGCAAGATGACCTCCAAACCTTCAACAAATGGCTAATAGGCCAGAAGCTTATACTCAGTTCCTCAAAAACTAAAGCAAGGTTATTTGGAGACAAAGGCAGTCACGAAACGAAACCTTTCGCCACCAGGAAGTCAGCCAAAGCTCTTTTATTACAAAACCAAGTGAACAAGGCAGATGTTTATGTGGTTGGCTTTCAGCCTTGTTCACTTGGTTTTGTAATAAAAGAGCTTTGGCTGACTTCCTGGTGGCGAAAGGTTTCGTTTCATGACTGCCTTTGATGTGGTTTCAGTTTGTTTGCAGATCCTAACTTTCGTTTTGGTTATTTGGAGACAAACAAAATAGCCAAAGCACCCATCTTCCTTAATATTACAGATGTTAACGATACCACCACAGAAACTACCACAACCTTCAAATACCTTGGCATTTGGCTAGACTAATCTTTTAATTTTCAACTTCACATTCAAAGCACATGCAAAAAGATCAACAGACTACTGTTCTGGGGAAATAAACTATCACTTTTTTTGTCCAAGCCAAAAAAATACTCTTATCTCATCTCAAATATAGACTATCCATAATAGGTGCAGCCTCAAAGAAAAATACCATACCCTTGCAAATCATCTCCAATAAAATATTTTTTTTTCAGAAATCTGTTTTATTTATTTCAGAGGTAAGTCACCAAGAAATTTACAACAGTCCAATGTATAAAGTCGGTATATACAAGCAAAGAATACAATCATATTGGGCATAAGACCATATAAATAATTTACCAGCAAGGTTACAATAAGGAAATGGCACATAAACAACAGTACTGTTGATAGCTTTGCATTAAAAAAATAGTAGTATGACTTGATATAAAGATTTTGACCTTTAGTTAACCAAGACTATATACAATATTTACAACTGCTACAATGAGAAATCTCATAGAACAGGGAGTTTTACTGTTTCGCATGTTCTATACAGTTAATATGAAACTGCAGAATTTACCCTCCTTATTTTATTATTATGTATTCAGAGGACAGAATGTAGTGATTATTTTAAGCTAATGCCTGTATTACTTACAAAGAGTATTATTCCTTAAGAATGTGATCGATGAAAAAAGCCCAAAACATCTGGTAGTAGGAAAGTTTTTTACTATTTCTTGTTATCATTTCATAGGAGATGATGTATTTGAGTGCCATGTTTCTGTATCCCTCCCATGCTTATTTGGATGTATCTAACCAGTCTTGAGTGATATAAAGTTTCATTAACATGAAAAGAATGATAAGAATGTTAAATTTCTGCTTGGGTATTCTGTCTGTGGTAATGTGAAGGATTGATCTCCAATAAAATCTGACAGTTCATTACTAACTTGCTCAATAAAGAACACCACTGCACAGTTCTCACCAAAGCCAAATGGCTCCCAATATATTTCAGACCCAACCTCCTAATAGAATCACTATTCACAAAACCTTATCATCGAGACATTTTCCCATTTCACTCATAAATTCATAAACTCTTCACCATAGCCCCATGTATAATCTTTGGTGTATCTCTTAATCTCAACTTACCCTACTTACTCCAAAAACGAAACTTTATTGCACTGACAGTGCATTCCCCATCCTAGCCTCAAAACTAAGGGACTCCATTCCTTTCTGAGATACCTAAAAGTAGTCAGGTTTCAGACAACAGCTCAAGAAATACCTCTTCACCCCACCCCAACAAAGTGCATCTGCACTCACACAGGTCACATTACAAGAATGCTGTAGCTCTGCCTTACCCTGTATCCCTGTTTAATTTTTCCTTATTTCATCTTGTCACCCTCTTACTTCCTGCATCTCGTTCATCCTACCTCTCTCTTCTCCTTGCATCTCTCAGACTTTCTCTCCTTCCCACTTCTCTTCCCTCTGTATGCCTCTCTTACAATTTCTCTGTTTCATCACCTGATACCCTTTCCTGTAGCATATCCGCATTCATTCATTACAGCCATAGCTTATGTTTTCAAATTGTAAACTGCTTCTTGAACTAAATGTTGTAGCATATTTTTACATGTATAAATATTAATTTTTTTAGCATATCCTTGCATCTTTAAATATATTTTGTTAATTTCTAAAGAGATTCTATTCACCCAGCCTGTGCTTGCACTTGGTCCTTTGAGATCATTGCATTACCCTGGTAAACAAATATGTATAAATTACAAAATAAGAAACAACATTCTGACAATTTGTCTACATAAAACAGTAATATAGTTTAAAATGTCTAGAGTCACCCCTTAGTTAAATACTCGGCCAGATTCAGCAAGGTCTGCACCGAGTGCAGGAATAGTGCAAGACCTGCTGCACGCAATATGACTGCCGAGCGTTCCAGAATCGAGCCCCTGAGACATGCACGAGCACGCCTAGACTATTCCTGCAGGGACACCACTACTATATGCTAATTACCTCATTTGCTGGTGAAAATCATACAAATGAGGTGAATTAGTGATCCAAGAAGCAGGTTGGCGTCTGTGCAGGAATAGTGTAACCTGCAGAAATGTATTTGGTTACTAACCGAATACATTTCTGCAAATTATAAAACAGAGGTATGACAGCTCAAAAGAAAGCATGTATTCAATGTAGTAGACACACCAGTGGCCAAATATATGGCCACTGGCAGGAGAAATAGTTGCAAAATTATAAAAAACAACTTTTTTTTTTTTTTGCCCGATCTCGGCCGTTTAAGCGTAGGGCAGCGGTGCACAAAGGGGATCGACCCAAAAATAAGAAAAAAAGGTAGAAATAAGCTTTTGTACCCAAATCTGCATTTTGCCATAATAGTCAATGGCATGCATACGACAACAATACCAGAGAATAGTGGTTTCTAAGTGGGAAGGCTCAATGTGAGTGCGGTAACTACGAATTAGCATTCTGTTTTATGCAAATGAGGGGACTGATACTGAATCATAGATTTTCTGTCAGTGTTAGCTTGCACCCAACTGTGTAGGTGCATCAGCACCATTGTATAAGTCTAAGAGGTGGATGGCCTCATAAGGGGGAGTGTCATGCATGCTGTAAGCTTATTGGAGCTCTGTGGCCCATGTTTGCCCATAGCTAAGCACAGCTAAGGAAGGGGGTGTGTCTGAGGCTGCCTAGCAGTGTTTACATTGCATAAACAGATGTGCACACCACACATCAGGTTTTAAACAAAAAAAAAAAAAAAAACTAAAAAAAAAGAACAGGAAATAGCAACTCTGTTCACATCTGAGCACTG
Source organism: Protopterus annectens (assembly GCF_019279795.1). NCBI lineage: Eukaryota > Metazoa > Chordata > Ceratodontiformes > Protopteridae > Protopterus > Protopterus annectens. Next base: position 1,227,970,502 of record NC_056733.1, read on the forward strand.
GGAATGCACGCCGTGCCTCGGGCCTTAAACAGGAAGGCAATGGGAAGGAAAAACAGCAGTAGGAAAGCAATCAAGGAGAACTAGCATAGCTAGCAGGTGAAATGTATCAGAATCAGCCAATTACACATGGAACAGCCTAGCACATTCCTATAAACTATGCAAACACCTTCCAGTCTGGCTTTTCCCACAAACTCTACACCACTGGTGTACACAGACTAGGAAAATGTACCTGACAAAACTAACAAAATGATAGGAGCTGCTGTCACTCTCTTAAATCAACATGTGGAAGAGGATGAGAGTGGTGAGGATGTGAATGCTGATGACCAACCCACAGTGAGGATAAGGAGAAGAGTGTACAGACCCCAAGGTAACCTACCAGGGGCTACATGAGCTGGAGATAGTGATGCACTATAGATTGGACAGGGACATTCTACAGCAAATCGTTGAGTTGTGCCGGAAACACCTCACACACAGAAGCAACAGAGAGGAACCCATCCCAATGGATACCAAAGTATGTGTAGGCTTAAGAATACTAGCCATTGGTACCTTCCAAAGGGCAACTGGGGATATCATGGGGATCTCACAGGCATCAGCATCCAGGGTACTCCACCATTTCCTGCATGCCATGTCAGCACATGCCGGTGAGCACATATATTTCCTCAACACCCATGAGGCATTGACCAGCAATATGCATCTCTTCCACCAAATAGCAGAATACCATGAGGTAGTGGGTGCTATAGACTGCACGCACATACACATCAAAGCACCACCCAGTGAGTGGAGTAGGGTCTACATAAACCGCAAGGGCTTCCCTTCCATCAACTGCCAGGTCATGGGCAATGCCTAGGGCATTATCTTGAATGTGTGGGCTGGCAGCCAGGGAAGCTATCATGAGTCCCACATCTGGCATATGACACAACTGTACCAGTCATTTGCCAATGGGGACATCCCATATGGCCACCTAGTGGGGAATGCTGGCTAAGCACTGAAGCCATGGCTAATGACACCCCTCAGAGATGCACACACACCTGAACAAGAACTCCATAATGAGGCACATGCACAAACAAGAATCATAATAGAGCATATGTTTGGGATGCTCAAGTCAGAGTTCTGCTGTTTGGACATATCCAGTGGAGCCTTGCAGTACTCCCCAGCTACATGTACACAAATGTTCATAGTATGTGCCATGCTACACAATATGATCCTGCGGAAACAGCTGCAGCAGGAACAGCACGTGCCAAGGCCACACAGCCCGCCACAATTGCCAAGGCCATCACAGGCACAGAGAGACTCAGAGGAGGAACTACCTAAGCCTGCCCATGTAGGCAGAATGAAGCATGCCTAGTATACCCAGACCTTGCCAAAGAGGCAATGCATAGCACATGCACTGACATGGTAGGGACCCAAGGAATGACACCTCTCTCTGACTCGCACATACTGTAAAAGGGATGCCAAACATTACACTACCTGTGCTTTACCGTGTATAGGGAGTGTACTATGTGCATCCAACATAGTCAGCCCTCCAGCACCATCCTCAGTACTGGCACATCCACAAGGTAAGTCACTCTTCCTATCAATTGCTGAATGGAGTAGTATGCTGTGATAGCTGTATCTATGGTATGGACGTGAGCATGCAAGGGAATTGGGCAGCTGAATTGGTTGGCAGTAGACAGTGGACACCTATATGGGCAGCATGAAATCCATAACAAATACTGGTGTCAACATACTAGGCAGTACTAGACAAGGTTACAATTCCCACTGCAATACATGTGGTGGCCCAAATGTGTGTCCATAGAACACACACATGCATGTCAGTGAGGCTCACATACCCACCACTAGCCTCAGTCAGTAGGACAGGTGTAGATGACCATAAAAAAAGGTTGGGCTAAGGCCTCCAATTGATGACAGTGGTGAACAGCTCCACTCCAGACCTGCACAGACAGACTACAACAGGTCTGGCAGTTATTTGTTAGTTCTGAAGGGTAAGAAGTCTGAAACTGAAATGTAGGTCAATAAAACCTAAGATCTGTACTTCACTGATATGCCTCCAGTCTGCATGATAGGTCAGAGTACAAAATGAAGTGGAAGCCAACAGAGTACCTGAAATACCAGTGCAGTCATAGCAAATGTTTAAAGTTGTTAGGTGTGACCTCCCCCCACCCCCACAATCCTATGTAGAAATGCAGTAGCAGCAAGTGTGAGGTGTAATAACATTGGAGCACAGATTATCTGAGCTGGCCCAATCTACAGGATAGATTGTTGCATGTGTACAATATCAGGGGTATGTGTGTTAGGTTGTTGTGTGTTCAATATTGTCTGGAAGTGGTCATCATGTAGGCATGGAGGGTTGTGTCTCGGTGGCCTATGTACTGTGGATGACAGGGCCATGTTCCGACAACTGCAGTGACAACCACAATGCTTCTCAGCAATACCCATGTCAGCAGTTGTCCATGCTCACTGTACAGATGTCAATATCTGTCACCATCTGAAAGATGGACATGCCATGAATGTCAGCCCTTACATACACACAGTACACAGGTGGAAGTACCCTAGACAGATTACATAAAATGTAACTGTCAACTGCACACAACTTTGGAATTGTGCATACAGATTAGCAGCACATTAGTTGCCTGTGTAGTATGGAATACTGATGCATTCTTGCCAATCACTGGCAGACCACAAAAGACACAGTTATGAAGTAATGAGAGAATGCCTATGTCCCCGCACAAGGCAGCATAAGGAAATGTCCCAGGTATATCTGTGAGTCAGCTACAAGAAGCCTCCATATCACACATGCACTCAGCTCACCCCACCATCATCCACAGGTGTATCACAGGTCATATCCCTGCCATTGGGAATGAGTACAGCATGATCCCCACTTCTGTATGGGAATACCCACAGAACACAGCATGCTGAAGAGGTGTCCCATGCAGGTGTGTCTCTAGCTGTAAGCAGCACCCTGCCTTCATCCAGACCAATGGATTAATATGGACAGGAACTATTGCCATTAACACCTTGCACACTTACCCTGTCACCCCAGAGGAATCCACTGGCTGGCAGCCTGGGAATGTAGGAGTGACAGAATGCACTGGCCTGCTACAGATGGCCTGCATCGCTACCAAATGGCCTACATTCCTCTGTCAAAGGCCTGTGCCTCACCTGTAGTGCCACTGTATGGTATCTTGTGGGGTCCCAACTAATAACATAACACAGTCAACAGAACACAAATTCAAGGCCATGTTGACAAATCCCAGTAGCATGCCCACCATGTCCTACTGCATGAACTGTGGACCAACCCCTAAATACCACTGGGATGAAGGGCCAACTATAGGGATACTTCTCAGATATCGCTCCCATATTGTTAGGAAGGGGATAGAATAACAGAGTGGGGGATGTAGAAGCACAGACATCATGGAGTGTGTGAAGTCTGAAACTCTGATGTGTGCCCATACTACCCCTGCCTGCAAGCCCAGTAATGGGTGGCTACAAACCTGCTCATAAACCACAATGTGAAGGGGAACTGACCAGATATATGAACCCTGCCTCTGGGTAACCTGGGTGAATCTATACAGCTGAGAGGTATGGCCACAGCAGGATATGGCCATTCTCTTAAGTTGATATATGTACAAGAAGGGGATCCTCAGCCACCATAGTACCAAGGTGCTGGACCATTTACACAGACCCATCAGCAATTGTCTGCAGCTACCCCTCCAGAATGGCATGAGTATGCAAGAATTTGTAGGCTATGCACCACAATACTGGACACAGCTTCATTCATCTTGTATTCCCCAAGAAATAACTGTGAGCAAATAAATATATCTGTCAGTAGCTGGTGATATAACACATCACACTATAAACAGTACATATGACTGAATATCTCTGCTAACATCAACCATGTAACACAAGCAGCACAGACAGCAATAGTTACAGTATTGCACTATCTGTTACCCATTATGACTCCATATTGTCAACCTATCTACAGATATCCTACAGAAACAGGTTGCTAGCTGTAGGTGTAGAACACCAAACCTTGGACTGGAGTACAACCCTTATGGAATTAATTCACACATTCAATACAGAAGGTCATACTGGGCATGCTCATACACTTAGAGAAATGAAGCTCATGTCTGACAACACAGTGGACTATACATATCTGTCATTCACAGATGTCTGTGCACCCACACCAAATTGTACACCATTCATGCTTTGCACAAATATTGGATAGGAATACTCACACATATCCAAGGCCAACACACTATAATATGTCAAACATACACACACAGAGATGTGGGAAAGAGAGAGACAGACAGTGACAGAGAGAATTCACTTCTGAGGCCTGTCCCACCCACCATACATCCAACACATGATGGGCTGATGTCAATCACTGAAGACATTCCTTTTGGTAGCCCTCAGCCCTATAGTGTCTGTGGTGCTTGTGATAACTGTGTAACACAATAGTACAAATAAGTATTCATTTAGTATTTGTATACCCAGTCCTGTCAAACATAAAGTTGTGTGTGACTGAGTGTGTGTGTGTGTGTGTGTGTGTGTGTGTGTGTGTGTGTGTGTGTGTGTGTGTGTGTGTGTGTATGTGTGTGTGTGTGTGTGTGTGTAGATGAATGATTTTGAGGCCATTCACATGCACAACACCTCCCATTGCCCTACTTTAGCATGCCTGCTCATGTCAGTCACCTTGAAATAACCCTTTGGCCAAGTCTTAACCCTGTAAGCTCTGTAATGCTTGTAGTAACTGTATATTACTATAGTGCAGCATACTAGTTTGGTAGGGGTTCTAATCCTAGACATGGCAGCTGTGAAGATGTGTGTATTTGTGGGAGAGAGTGTGTGTGTGTGTGTCTTTGATAATACCTGATTTTATGAACATTCACACTTACTACTCTCCCCTTACCCCTCCTTTAACATTGATGCTGATGTTACTCACCTTCAAAGATACCTTTGGAAAACTATCCAACATGTAAGCTCCATGGCACTTGCAATAACTATGTAATGCTATACTGTAGCATACTAGTTAGGTAGGAGTTCTAATCCCGGACATGGCAACTGTAAAACTGTGTGTGTCTTTGATAATAACTGATTTTATGGATATTCACACTTACTACTCTCCCCTTACTCCTCCGTTAGCACTGCTGCTGATGTTACTCACCTTCAAAGATACCTTTGGAGAGTTTTTCAACATCTATGCTCTGTGGCGCCTGCGATAATGGCATAATACTATAGTGTAGCATACTAGTTAGGTAGGAGTTCTAATCCTGATCCTGGCAACTGTGTAAATGTGAGTGTGTGTATCCTTGTAGAGACCTGATTTTGTGGTCATTCATACTTCCCTCACCCCTCCTTTACCACTGCTGCTGATGTCACTAAGCTTCCAAGATACCTTGGCACAGCTGTCTGACATATAAGCTCCATGGCATGTGCCATAAATGTGAAACAATGTAGTAGAAATAACTACATAGGTATAGGTTTGAATCTCGTCCATTTCAAGTGTTTGTGTATGTATATATGTATGTCTGTACCTCTAGGATTTTGGCCCCATTTACAACCAGTACACATCTCAGTGCCTGACTTTAGCTGTCCTGCAGATATCATCCACCTTAGAAGTTCCTGTTGCCAACCCTAAGCCATGTAAGGTTAGTGGTGCATGTGGTAGATGTGTAACATAATGGTCTGAAAAGATTGTTAGATAGAGGTTTAAACTTCACCCCTGGCAAATGTAAATGTGTGTGTAGGGTGAAATTCTTTTTAGAATCTCTCACCCAATACATCACACAATGCCAGTATTTACAAGGGCTGGTGGTGTTCCTCACCTTAGAAGTACCTTGGGGCAACATCCATCCTATAAACTCTGTGGCACATGTGATAAATATGGTACACTGTAAAAACAGTACATAACTAGGTAGGAGTTTGAATCTCAATACTGGCAAGTGTGTGTGTGTCTGTCATCAGTATCCTGTGTGGGGGTTGCTGTGATTGTATAATAACAGGATCCATTGTGGGGTGGGTTCTGCTAAATTATTATGTTGAGGACCTAGTATATGTCACAATGTACACATTACAAGGCCAACAGATGTCAAGCATCGGAGGGGTTGGTGTAAATAATCCACAGCCCTACATGCAACAGTATGGGTTAGTGAACAATATAGACAACCATTCTATTACTCAGAGAACAGTCTCCACCCATGTATCATACACAAGCACACTTGGCTAGGCAACAGCCACAATATTGGTAGTTCCCCTGCAGACTGCCTCCCAGATAGCAACCACAGTATGATAGCAGTGGACTACATGCCTGTTGACCACAGCAGTGCCACTGACATCAGAAAGTACTTTGATGTGTTATATCTCCTGACTGTGTGTTATCCAGCAAGTAAAAGGACATGGCACCCTGTTCCATCCCCTCAGTAGCCAAATAAATGTATACAGTGGCCCTTTTATCATGTTCCCCACTGGATGCCTGCAACAGTTGTAGAGTCTACAAATGTACCCCACAAAGGGAATACAATGCCTTATACACATGCCCTGTATGGACAGATGCCACTAACTCCACTGAATACCCGTATCATACTGTCAAAGTAGGTGCAATCACACCCGCAGTTACATAGACAGGTTTCACCAAATGAGGTCAGAAATGCTACATCAGAAGATACTGATCTATCCACACAATATTCCACAGAGACCTCAAGTACACTTCCACATGTCAAAGAACATGCATGTGGGACTGGTGTACAACCCAGACACTGTCCATGTTATGGAATATAGATCACATGCATGGGAAGCAGTGCACATCACTGTCCACCCACAACAGAAGCCCAGATGAGTGGATGCAGAATACAATACCCACCCCTGGGGACCACTCCAGGGACTAAATCCCTGAGCCACACTGGGGACTATTGTCATGTGGCCTGATGCCAAGGTGTTCCCTTGGCCTTGCCTTGTAGAGCCTTCAGGCCCATTCACCAACTACACACCTGTGAAGAAATTAACCTATGGATTTCAGTACTGGCAAGTGTGTGTGTGTGTGTGTGTGTGTGTGTGTGTGTGTGTGTGTGTGTGTGTGTGTGTGTGTGTGTGTGTGTGGAGATGAATGATTTTGAGGCCATTCACACTCACTACACCACCCATTACCCTACTTTAGCATGCCTGCTGATGTCAGTAACCTTGAAATAACACGTTGGCCAAATTTCATCCCTCTAAGCTCCATGGCGCTTGTGATAACTGTGTAATACTGTAGTGTAGCAAACTAGTTAGGCAGGAGTTCTAATCATGGTCCTAGCAACTGTGATACTGTGTGCATTTGTGTGAGAGAGTGTGTGTGTGTCTTTGTTGACACCTGATTTCTTGGACATTCACACTTACTACACTTCCCTTACCCCTCCTTTAGCTCTGCTGCTGATGTCACTCACCTTCAAAGATACCTTTGGACAGCTCTCCAACATGTAAACTCTGTGACGCTTGTGATAACTGCGTAACACTGTAATAGCAATGCATAGCTAGGCAGGGGTTTGAAACTCATTACTGGTAAGTGTGTGTGTGTGTGTGTGTGTGTGTGTGTGTGTGTGTGTGTGTGTGTGTGTGTGTGTGTGTGTGTGTGTATGTGTGTGTGATCAGTATCCTGTGTGGGTGTTGAGGTGATTGTGTAATGACAGGATCCATTGTGGGGTGGGTTTTGCTACATTATAATGCTGAGGACCTATATGTCCCAGTGTCCACATTCAAGGCCAACAGTTGTCAAACACTGTAGAGGTTGTTGTAGACAATCCACAGCTATAAATGTCTACTGCCATGTGCAATTACTATGTGACAGTATAGATTAGTAAACAATATAGGCAACCGTTATAATACCCAGAGACCACTCTCCACCCATGGATCTGCACAAACATGCTTGGATCTTTCTCTCTTCCTTTCATACTTTATCTCTGTCTCTCTCTCTCTTTCTCTCTCTCTCTCTCTCTCTCTCTCTCTCTCTCCTCTCCCTCACTCTCTCCCTCTCTGGTGGATGTGGAAAAATACATCTGTTTTTATTGGCAGCAGCTTGACTTTTGTAGGTACTGCTCATGATCAGCTGATGGCCTGTGCATGAATTGGAGTCCTCCACTTGCTAATTGCATTTGGAACAGCTGTGGTATCATTCCTTTAGCCAACTGCATGGAAATACACTCCTATAACTAAGCATTTAATGTGGGTGTTGGCCCTTTTCTTTCACTGTGAGCAGGGTTTTGTGTGGATGTCTGACAAACAGCATCACAGAGGGTAGTTGGCAATGCATCTTACAACAAACACTGTGGACACAGAGCAACAAACTGGAGGGGGATGTTCCAGACATGGGGACAGAATGTAAGTATTGCTGTTCTACATTTGAAGTAATGTTGATTTAACAAGGTTTGTGTGGATATGGCTGTTCTGCATGATTTAAAGTCTGGCATGACAGTGTTATGTGGTTGAGGAAACTCTCACCTGAAGAGCTATCTGCAGACTGGCCAGAGTATGGAGTCTTAGATGTGGTGTGTTACTTACACATTTTCTGTCTTTAGCAATGCAGTAGCATACTCTGATGATTGCAGTCAGTAAATAGTGACATTCATGTGTGTTACTGACTTCATATCCCTCAGAAGAGATATGTTACAACAAACCCTGTTACACCAGCAATTGTTTCAGTTTATCACAGCAATATGTCAATATTGGCCCTCTGTTTGTGCCTTTGTCCCCCAAGTCCGTCATCCTTTGTCCATATGTCATGCAGTAAGAGGTGCATATGTACAGTATATTATTATTTACTGACATCATTCCTGATATCAAGCCAGTGATATATCAGACTACCAGACATGTTATATATAGGAGGCCTTATATATGAAGACAAAACCTGGACATTCTGTTGTAGTCTGTACAGTAGTGAGGTCTGTGTACTCATGGTGATTGTTGACAGAGTATCAGTATTGTGTAGCAGTGTATTGTGAATATGTTATTTGGCCTGTGTACAGACTGGGGTAGATTTCAGTGTTCTTGGTCCTGTTCTATCTGATGTTGCATGCTGCTCCAGTTTCTGGTACCCTATCAGTGTATATGTTTGTAGGGCCATACTGAGACATGTCCTCTACCACAGCCAGGCATCAGACTACTCTGTGAATTGGGAAAGTATATGTAGGGTTAATGTGTGAGTGGCAAATATGAGGATGGCTTTGTTCACACAGTCCATATACTGTACTAATTGTTAGGCTTACCATAATGTGACTGTGTTGAGAGTGGTTGTGGGTATGCGCTTTCACACTGGTGTCTGTTACTCCATACTGTTACATGCCTGTAGTGCCTGCTATATTTGCAATTACATGTGTATTCCCCCATAGGAAGCTTGGGTTAGTGTTGTGGCAGTCTGTCTGAAGTTTAGACAGTGCCTGGTAACATGCCTAGCAGCTCAGTGTATTTACCTAGTGTGATGTTATGTCCAGATACTTTTCAGATGTACTGTTGCCTGGCCGCCATATGTGTTGTGTATTCCTGAAAAAGCAGTGGGATGCTGTGAAGATGTATGTCACTAGCTAGTGGAATGTATGTGGGCATGGGACCTCTGCTCCTCCAGTTAATATGTGTTAGGACAGACAGAAGGGTGTGAATGCAACAACTGTGTGAGCTTATCTACTCCAGTATTAGTGATATATCCCCATTTTATGGCTGCAAACATCCCCTTTTTCAGGCTTGGTCCACACGTTTTGCACTGAGGAGTTCTGTATATACCTCTGGACTGACAAGATTGTTTCAGAATGTCCATGTTTATTGGTCATATTTCTGCTGTATTCCACAAGATCATTACTGTGATTTGTGTGGTACTTCACTATGATGATTTTATAATGTCTGTCAGCAACTGATGGCTTACATGTCAGTTTCAGAAGAGCCTTCCTACACATCTTTAGACACAACCCCTGTTACTGTAGCAACATTCTGCATTTATAACTGCAATACTTACATTATGTTCCCTTGCACTAAGAGGTTGAGAGTTGTGGTGCTGAGGTATGACTCTACTGCATATTATGGGCATATGTTATATATGATATATATATATATATATATATATATATATATATATATATATATATATATATATATATATATTTATGGGTTCTGTTCAGAATTTCGAAGCTCAAAACTTAAAATTTCATATGATCAAAGATCATCCCCCGGATTCTGCAAGCCTTGCATGGTGTGCAGGATTAGTGCAGGAGCAGGCAATACGTCTGCAGTGCGATCGAGGAATAGCCTGTAGGGACATGCACGGAAGCTCCTGCACTAGTACTAAACAGACTCAGCCCCAGTATGCAAATTACCCCATTTGCAGGAGAAATCCATGCAAATGGGGTAAATTTGTGATCCAGGAAGCTGGAAACCATGAAGGACTAGTGTAATTTGCAGAAATGTACTCCGCCGGTAACAGAGTACATTTCTGCAAATACCAAAAAGCCATAACAGCTCCAAATAAAGGATGCATATCATTTAGGAAGCACCCCAATGGCCAAGTATAAGACCACTGGCATTGAAAACACTTGAAAAAAAATCTACTTTTATTTTTTTTTAGCCAATCTCAGCTGTTTAAGAGTAGGGCAGCAACATGCAAATGGGAGTGGGGGGCAGGTGGATAAGAAAAAAAAAACTAAAATAAGCATTCCAACTAAAATCATTATTCTACCATTATAGTCAATGACGGGCAGAAGCCAACATGGCCAGTGAGTAGTGGTTGCTAAGGGGGGAGGCTCAGTATGAGACGTAACTATGCATTAGCAGGCAATCTTATGCAAATGAGGGGAATGATACTGAATCCCAGATTTCCCCAGCATGCTAGCTAGCTCCCAACAGTGTAAGAGCAGGAATAGCTTGGTGCAAGCCTTGGAGTTAGTTGACATCATAAGGGGGTGTGTCAGGCATACTGTAAGTGGATTGGAGCCCTGTGACTCAGGTTTGCTCCTAGCTTAGCACAGCTAGGCACGGGGGTGTGTCTGAGGCTGCCTAGAACTCTTTACATTGCCTAAGCGAGTGTGTGTGCTATGCACCAGGTTTTAAAAGAAAAAAAAGAAAACTAGGAAATAGCAGCTCTGTGCACATTTGTGCACTGTGTTTGCGGGTGAACCCCCGGGCTTAAACAGCAAGGCAATGGGAAGGGAAAACAGCAGTAGAAAGGTAATCTAGGAGAACTAGCATAGCTGGCAGGTGAAATGTATCAGAATCAGACAATTACACAGACAGCAGACCAGTCCAGTCCAGAACACTACTATAAATTATGCAAACACCATCGCCTCTGTTTTTTCCCATACCCTGCACCACTGGTGTATACAAGCGGGAAAGTTTTAACAGACAAAGCAACAAAATAATAGGGGCTGCAATAGCTATCATACAACAACTTGTAGAAGAGGCTGAGGGTGGTGATGATGTGAATGCTGTCAACCAACTCACAGTGAGGAGATGGAGAAGAGTGTACAGACCCAGGGTAACCTACCATGGGTTACATGAGCTGGCAATAGTGGAGTGCTATAGGGTGGACAGGGATCTCCTACAGCAAATTTCTGAGCTGTGCTGGCCACACCTGACACACAGAACTAACAGAGGGGAACCCATCCCAGTGGATACCAAAATATGTGTAGGTCTAAGAATACTAGCTACAGGTACCTTCTGAAGGCCAACTGGGGATATCATGGGGATCTCACAGGCATTAGCATCCAGGGTACTCCACCAGTTCCTGGATGCCATGTCAGCACATGCCGGTGAGCACGTATATTTCCCATACTCTCATTAGGCGCTGGCCAGCAATATGCAACTGTTCTACCAAATAGCAGAATACTCTGAGGTAGTGGGTGCTATAGACTGAACACACATATGCATTAAAGCACCACCCGGTGAGCAGGGTAAGGTCTACATCAACCCCAAAGGCTTCCCCTCCATCAACTGCCAGGTCATGTGCGATGACCAGGGCATAATAATGAATGTGCGTGCTGGCTGCCCTGGAAGCTATCACGATTCGCACATCTAGCATCTGACACAGCTGTACCACAGATTTGCCAATGGGGACATCCCTTATGGTCACCTAGTGGGGGATGATGGATATGTACTGAAGGCATGGCTGATGACACCTATCAGAAATGCACACACACTCGAACAAGAACTCCATAATGAGGCACATGCACAGACCAGAATTATAACATAGCATGTGTTTGGGATGCTCAAGTCATGGTTCCAGTATCTGGGCACATCTGGTGGAGCCTTGCAGTACTCACCAACTACATGTACCCAAACTGACATCGTATGTGCCATACTACACAATATGATCCTGCAGAAACAGCTGCAACAGGAACAGCATGGGACAGGCCCACACAGCCTCCCAAGAAGAGCTAAACCCAAACATAAAACTACTGTTCAATCTCAGCCTTACTACAGGATATGTGCCCAAAGAGTGGCGTACAGCAACAGTGGTCCCTCTCCATAAAGGTGGTGCCTCAACGGATCCTGGAAACTATCACCCCATAAGCCTGACTAGCTTGGTCTGCAAAGCTATGGAAAGGATCATCACGGACCTCATAAATAAAGATATTGGGGACCTACAAACACTGGATCCTACCCAGTTCGGCTTTGTTAAGGGCAGATCCTGCCTCTTAAACCTGGTTGATTTCTTTGAAACAGTCACCAAGGCCATTGACGAGGGGAAGGTGGTCCACACAGCCTACCTGGACCTCACAAAAGCCTTCGATACAATACCCCACTCGGGCATTATAGATAAGCTCACCAGCTTAAATATAAACCCTATGTCACTAGATGGATTGCAAATTGGCTCAAGGACAGAACCCACATGGTTAGAATTGCTGGAGCCATGTCAGACTCCAAACCAGTTACAAGTGGTGTCCCACAAGGCTCAGTCCTGGGACCTCTTGTTCGGTATATATTTCTCGGAGGTACAGGCCAACACGGAAGGACTGTGGCTGACCAAGTTCGCAGATGACTGCAAACTGGGCGCCATAATTGACTCTCCAGCCGACACAAGCATCCTCCAAAAGGGCCTCATAGAAACAGACAACTGGTGCCAGAGCCATGGCCTCAAACTAAATGCCAAAAAGTGTATAGTCATCCCCTTTGTCAAAAACAAAGTGCCCACAAATTACCACATAGGTGGTAATCCATTAAGTACAGAAGAAGTAATTAGGGACCTGGGGACCCAAGTTGATAGCAATCTCTCATTTGACAACCACGTGGCCAAAGTGGTTAGAAAAACATTTTATATAGCCCACCTAATCATGAAAGGATTCACATCTAGATCAGGGGACGTCATCGTGCCTCTTTACTCATCCCTCATCAGGCCCATAATTGAGTACACCAAGAGGATCAAAGGGCTCAAACAGATGCCATATGCTGCCCGGTTAAAGAAACTCCAGCTCTACTCAGTGGCATACCGCCTGTTCAGAGGCGATCTGTGCCTGACGTATATAGCCATGTCCAACCCGGAATTAATGGACATGCTGCACCTCAGAAAATCCAAATCCCATTGAGCTATGCGCTCAAGAGACTTGAACCTCAGCACTGAAATAAATAGGACATGCTGGAGGGACAGATTCATAACCCAGAGGCTCCCTTCACTCTGGAATAAAATCCCAGTCCAGGTTAGGCAGAGTCCCTCATTGACTCTCTTCAAGAGGAATCTTGATGAGTGGATGTGAGATCATAGGTTTACCCCAGGTATCACTTCTGTGTCACTGTTAGACAGAGGCACAGTATACTAACCTCGAAAAAGGGCATAGCAAAATAAATTTAAAATGGGTGGCGAAAGCCAAACACATTCTGGCTAGGCTTATAAATGCCCTAGGGCAGATAGCCTAGTATGAACCTATGAACCTATGAACCATTGCCAAGGCCTGTACAGGCACAGAATGACTCAGAGGTGGAACAACCTGTACCTGCCCATGCAGGCAGAATGAGGCATGCCCAGTATGCACTGGCCTTGGTAAAGAGGCAGAGCATGGCACATACACTGACACAGGAGGGAACCAGGGAATAACACCTCTCTCTGACTCTCACATACAATAAAAGGGATGCCAAACATGACACTACCTGTGATCAACCATGTGTAGGGAGTGTACTATGTGCATCCGACATAGGCAGCCCTGCAGCACCACTCTCAATAATAGGAAACCAAGAAGGTAAGTCACTCAACCTACCAATTGCTGAATGGAGTAGAATGTGTTGTTACCTGTATCTATGGTATGGATGTGAGCATGCAAGAGAATTGGGTGGCTGAATGGTATGCCATCAGATAGTAGACACCTACAGTGACACCATGTGATCTGTAAGAAATACTGGTGTCACTATAGTAGCCAGTACTACACAGGGTGGCAAAACCCACTGCAGGAAATGTGCTGGGCCACTTGTGTGTCCATATGACTCATTCATGCCAGTCAGGGAGGTTCACATACCCAACAACAGTCTCAGCCAGCAGGACAGGTGTAGACAAACACAAACAAACAAAGGCTGTGCTATGGCCTCTGAATGATGCCTATGTGTAACCTCCCACCCCAGGCCTACACAGACAGACTACAGCAAGTCAGGCAGTGGTATGTTAGTTCTGAAGGGTAGGAAGTCAGAAACTAATATGTAGGTCAATCAAAGCTAAGACCTGTAGTACACTTATATGCCTCTAGTCAGCTGATAGGTTAGAATACAAAATGAAATGGAATATCTGACATACCAGTACAGTCATCGCAAATGTGTACAGGTGTCAGTTGCACCCCCCCCATCCTATGTAGAACTGTAAAAACAGTCAAGTGTGCCCCCCAAATCCTGTGTAGAAATGTAGAAACAGTCAGGTGTTCTCCCCCCACAATCTGTGTAGAAATGTAGTAACAGTCAGGTGTGCTCCTCCCAATCCTTTGTAGAAATGTAGAAACAGTCAAGTGTGCTCCCAATCCTGTGTAGGAAAGTAATAACAGTCAGGTGTGCCCCCTCCCCAACCCAGCGTAGAAATGTAGTAACAGTCAGGTGTGCCCCCCAATCCTGTGTAGAAATGTAGAGACAGTCAAGTGTGCACCCCCACAATCCTGTGTAGAAATGTAGCAGCAGTCAGATGTGCCCCCAATCCTGTGTAGAAATGTAGAAACAGTAAGGTGTGCACCCCGCAATCCTGTGTAGAAATATAGAAACAGTCAGGTCTGTCCCCCCACAATCCTATGTAGAAATGTAGGAAAAGTCAGGTGTGCCCCTCCCCCAACCCAGCATAGAAATTTTGTAACAGTCAGGTGTGCCACCCTCCCACAATCCTGTGTAAGAATGCAGAAACAGTCAGGTGGGCTCCCCCAACCCTACTTGGAAATGTAGTAACAATCAGGTGTACCCCCAAACCTAATTAGAAATGTAGTAACGGTCTGGTGTACCCCCCCCCAATCTGATGTACACACGTCATAACCATCAACCCTATGTAGAAATGTAGTAACATGTATGTGTAGGTATAATACCAGTGGAGCACAGATGCACAGCGGTGGCCAAGGTGGCATGATAGGTTGTAGTATATGCACAATATGCAGGTATGTGTGTGTTAGGTTGGTGTGTTTCATATTGTGTGATAGTGGTTGGTATGTATGCATGTTGAGGTAAGACTTGGTGGCCATTGCCCACTACTGCTAATGACAGGGACAAGTCCTCACAACTGCAGTACCAAACACAATACCCACCAGTATAACACAAGCTAGCAGTACGCCATTGTAAATGTTTGGTAGTAATATGTGTCACCATCTAAAAGACTGAAATGGCATGGCTGTTGGGCTAGATATACATGCAGTACACAGGGGTAAATACCCCAGACATACAGTATATATTGTGTCACTGTGAAATAGACACACCCCTGGAATAGTACATACAGGTATGCATCACATTATCTGGTCCTGTAGTAAAGGATACAGGTGTTGTCTGCCCAAATACTCGCAGATCACAAAGGAGGTAGGACTGATGTATTTGGAGACAGCTGATATACCTGCACATGCAAGCATAATT
The DNA here is from genome assembly GCF_019279795.1 of Protopterus annectens. Classification (NCBI taxonomy): domain Eukaryota; kingdom Metazoa; phylum Chordata; order Ceratodontiformes; family Protopteridae; genus Protopterus; species Protopterus annectens. The sequence continues at coordinate 1,227,986,528 of NC_056733.1, forward strand.
GGAATGCCCAATGCATATCTGTGTGCCAGATGCAAGTAGTGTCCATAGCACACATGCACCCAGCTCACACAAACACCACCTACAGGTATCTCCCTGGTTGTACCCCTGCTGTGGGGAATGCGTACAATATGACCCCACCTGTATATGGCAATAGCTTAAGAATGCAGCATGCAGTGCAGATGTCCCATGCAGATGTGTCACTAGCTGTAGGTAGCACCCTGCCAGCATCCACACCACCTGATCAAGACTGATAGAAGGTATTAGCATGAACACCTAACACACCTACCCTGTCACCCCACGGAATATACTGTATGGCAGTCTGAGACTGTAGGACTGACAGAATGCAACGGCCTGCCACATCTGGCCCACATCAACACCTAATGGCCCACAGGCCTCTGCCAATGTACTGTGTCTCACAAGTACTGCCAATGCATGTTATGTAATGGACACCCAAATAACAACACAACACACTCCATATATGCCATATGCAAGGCCATGTGGACAAACCACAGTAATATGTACACCATGTCCCACTGCATGAACTGTGGACCAATACCAACACACAGCTGTGATGGGGTGATAACCTTATGGAAATTATCAGAGAATGTATGCACAATGTAAGGAAGAGGATAGAATAACAGAGGGGGGTGGGAGCATGGGCAGCATGGAATGTGCAAGGTCTGACACAAAGCTGTGTACACACACTATCCCTGGCTGTAAACACATAAATGGGTGGCTACATACCTGCCCGTACACCACAATAGGGGTAATGTCCTCACTCATGGCCCCTGCTTCTGGGTAACCTGTGGGAATCTGTACAGCTGTGAGGTACTGCCATAGCAAAGGAGGCCATACTGTCATGTTGATGGATGTACATGTATGGGATCCCCTGCTCACTGTACCAAGGTGCTGAGCTGGATAAATAGACCCAACAGCAAGTGTCTGCAGCTCCCCTTCCAGGATGACATAACCTATCATAAATATGTAGGCGACTGCCCACAATAACCCACACAGCTGCAGTCACCCTTGTCCCCCAAGACATCACTGTGAGCAGGAATGTCCACCTGACAGTACATGAGGACAGAAAACATCACAGTGTATAACAGCACACATGTCTGAATATCTCTGCTAACAGCAGTACCAAGTAGTTGAAGCAGCACAAACACAATCACCTACAGTACACACTATCCCCTGGGCACTTTGTCCCTATATTGCCAAATCATCAATGGATACCCTGCAGAAACAGTTTGTTACTTGAAGGTGTACACCACAAAGGTCTGCACTGGAGTACAGATTACCTGGAATAGATCCACACATGCAATACAGAAGGGCATACTGGGCATGTTCACACACTTTTAAGCCCATATCTGCAAACAACAGTGGATCAGACATATCTGGCAGTTGCAGATGTTAGTGTAGAAACTCAGAATGCACCACTCATGCTTTGCACACATAGTGGATAGGAATACAGACATATATCCAAGGACAACACCCTGTAATACGCCAAAAGTAGATGTACATAGATGTGTGGAAGAGAGTGACTGTGACAATGAGCCATCCATTATGAGACCTGTCCTACCCAGCACACAGCCAATTGGCTACAACCACATGAGGTTCAGATGTCACTCACTGTAGATACTAGCCACCGGTATCTGTTAGCATTACAGACTATGTGGTGCAAGTGGTAGCTGTGCAACATGACTGTACAAGGAAGTAGTCAACTTGCAGCTGTATACACGTACCTGTGGAATATAACCCTGCATTTGGCCGCATGTGGTGTGTCAACCTCTAGATGAATGGGATATGGCCCATGCACACACACTGCACTCCCCATAGCCCTACTATGACAAGGCTGCTGATGTCATCCACCTTGAAATACACCTTTGGGAAAATTGTTATCCAGTAATCCCTATGGCTCATCCTCTAACTGCGTACTACTGTAGTGTGGTAAACTACTTAGGTAGGAATTATAATCCCAGACATGGCAACTGTGTGTGTGTGTGTGTGTGTGTGTGTGTGTGTCTGTGTGTGTCTGTGTGTGTGTGTGTGTGTGTGTGTGTGTGTGTGTGTGTGTGTGTGTGTGTGTGTGTGTGTGTGTGTGTGTGTGTGTGTGTGTGTGTGTGTGTGTCTGTGTAGGGAGCAATGCTTTTTAGGCTAATCACACTCCCTACAATTCAAATGCCCTACTTTGGCAAGGCTGCTGATGTCATCCACCTTGAAATACACCTTTGGGAAAGTTGTAACCCAGTAATCTCCATGGCATGTCATATAACTGCATACTGCTGTAGTGTGATAATGTGGCATGTCCTATAACTGTGTACTACTGTAGCATGATAAACTAGATAGGTAGGAGTTCTAATTCCAGACATGGCAACTGTGTGTGTGTGTGTGTGTGTGTGTGTGTGTGTGTGTGTGTGTGTGTGTGTGTGTGTGTGTGTGTGTGTGTGTGTGTGTGTTTGTGGTTGTCTGTGTAGAGAGCAATGCTTTTTAGGCTGGTCACACTCACTACAATTTGAATGCCCTACTTTGGCAAAGCTGCTGATGTCATTCACTGTGAAACACACCTTTCAGAAAGCTGTAGCCCAGTAATCTCCGTGGCGCATCCTATAACTGTGTATTGCTGTAGTGTGATAAAATAGTTAGGTATGAGTTCTAATCCCAGACTTAGTAACAGTGTCTGTGTGTGTCTGTCTCTGTCTGTGTAGAGAGCAATGCTTTTTAGGCTAGTCACACTCATGACACTTCAAATGCCCTACTCTGACAAGGCTGCTGATGTCATTCACTGTGAAACAAACCTTTGGGAAAGGAGTACCCCAGAAATCCCCTTGGTGCATCCTATAACAGCTTCATGCTGTAGTATGTTATATAACTCTGGTAGGGTGTCTATCGCAACACATGGTAGTTGTGGATGTGTTGTATGTACACAAATAAACCACAAAACCAACTGGCACAAAAGAGGACACTAAATAAATAAAATCAACTGCTGACACCAAAAAATATTCCATAGGATGACAAAAAAATTGCAAAAATACTGTTCATCTTTGAATGCCCATAAGTTTTAATATACAGGCTAATGAACTCAAATTGTTCAAGCCTGGTGGACTATAAGCATTCAATTTTATTTGCCACATGAGTTTGCAAGTTTCTAACATTAAACTCAAGGGACCTCTTCTGGGATTATAGTCTATTTGGTCTATGATTTGAAAATTAAAATTATGCTGTGGATTTTCATGAACGTGTTTAGCCAAAGCATTTTCCATCTTTAATTTCCTAATGCTATATAAATGTTCATATACTCTGTCCTTGAGTTTACGGTCCATCTTACCAATGTTAAAACAAGGACAGAGATTACAAGTTGCCAAATAGACCACACTCTTAGATAGACAGTTAAATCATTTGTTGATCCTGAACATTTTACCCCTCACAGTAAACACTTTACCTACTTCAGTGTATCCACAATAAGCGCAACTTTCACACGTATACATACCAGTGGTTCTTGACACTGGGGCCTTCACTCTCTCAATCACATTTTTAAGGTTAGGGCCCCTTCTTTAGGTAATTCTAGGAGATGGTTCGATAACAGGGGCTAAGTTCATGTTGATCATTAATAATAAGAGCATCCAAAGTAAAAGTTGTAATAAAAGTAAGTCTGGATGGGTCCTCTTTATTGGAATGTAAAAAAAAAACCTATTCATTGGTGATCCATTAAGGGGAAGGCTAGATGTTAAAATGGGATTATATTCACCATTCAGCCTTTTATGTTGAACTTCAAAAACCAATTCATCCAATAATTTAGTAGGATATCCAAGTTTTAAAAACATGTTGTACAGTAATTGGCATTTGAGTTTAAACTCCTTTTCATCGGACGCCATCTGAGCTGCTCTCACCAGTTATCCCTTCACCACTGATCTTTTCTGTTGGTAAGGGTGATAACTGGTGAAATGCAGAAATGAATTTGAATAGGTCGATTTCCTGTGTATCTTGGCTTTGAATGTTTTTACGTTTCTATCTTTATACAACTCAACATCCAAATAAGATATAGCCTCTAAGTCCAAACTGTGACTGAACTTTAAAAAAGAGGTAGATTCATTAAGTTAGGAAACAAAATTCAGGATTTCATCAACCTTGCCTTCAAACATGATGAAAACATCATCCAAATATCTCGTGTAATAATCAATATTTTTCTTAAACAAATTGTTGAAGACACGGTTGAGCTCCCTGTGGGCCATCACATGTTTTGCAAAACTTGCCCTACATGGGGAGCCCATAGCAACACCTGCTTTCTGCAAATAATAACTACCACCAAACATAAAATAATTATTAGTTAAAATTAAGTAAAACAGTTCTTCTAGAAGTTCAGTTTCACTTTCTGAGCCATCTTGTGACCGAATTAGGCTAGTTACCCATTCAATACCTGCATCAATGGGAATTACTGTGCAAAGGTCTTTAACATAAATGGTCAACAGTACAGTGCCATCCTTGTACTCCAGGCCATTGATGCTATTTAAGAATGACCATGAATCCTTACAGATGTGGTCTATCTTGTCAACAAATCTCTTTAATATTGTGTCCACATACTTAGACATAGCATAGGTAATAGAGTTTCTTCCAATGCCTATAGGTCAAAGTGGTGGATCCAAGAGGTTTTTATGGGCCTTCGGAATTCTGAAAATTACTGGGGTAAGGGGTGCTAAATGAATCAAGTAATTATACAGTTCCAAAATAATCCTCGAATCTATAAATAAGTCATTGAGGAAGACTTTTATCTTTTGTTGAGCTTGGTTCATTTCATTAAGGGAAGCTAGACTGTAATGGTCAGAACTAAGTAACCCTCTCATCCATTTGGTATAATAATCATTGCCAAAAAACACAAGGCCTCTGCCTTTGTTAGGCTTCACAACCCTAATGTTCTGGAAGCTTAAACTATTTAGGCAATCCCATTCTTGTTTTGTAAAGCTGTTAACTTTGGTCATGGGTCTGTGGCTATTGGTTTCAAGGTATCCCTTAAGTCTAGTTCATACACTTGCTCAAACACTAGTAGGCCAGGTGGTAGTGGAGGGTTGAAAGCACTAAGAACTTTACATTCATTCTGCACTTCTGCTTGACTCTTAAACAAAAATTCCAAATTAAATCAATAATTGTATTTGCTATATTAGCCCTTGAGTCAGGAACAAACATTTGTCCTTTTGCTAATAAGTCTACTAGCCTAGTGTCCACCTCCATACTGGAATAATTGAAGATCTTAAAATTCTGGTTACCGTTGAAGGCCATTCTAAAACACTTGGCAGAGGTACCAAGATCTATAAAATGACCACCAGCTAGAGTGTCCCTGGCTGGATTGTCAGTTACCTCTGAGTTACCCGATTTGGCACTTGTTTCTTCCTTTGATAAGGTCCCCCATTGCTCGTTGAATTTGAATAATGACGGCCCTTTCTGTGAACATTTTGTGATTCACCACTAGTGTTAGGTTTCTGATTGTCGAATGCCCCATTATAATTGGTTGTGCCATCAGAAAGTTGACTACCAGAATTATTGTTATTATTTTTCTTGTTGCTATTCCTCAAATGACCATTCCAGTTGGAATTAAATGTGCCCCGATTTTGGCCCCCTGTTGAGGAGGCTGCCTCTGCATAACTATGCTCCAAAAAGGTTTGCCCTGAAGGTTCCATATCCCACCTAACAGGAGGCTGATTAGTCCCATTATGCCAATTGTTGTGCGGATGGTTTGAAGGGTTGAGCCATTCCTGTGTGGGTGGTGGTTTAGGGTAGGCAGACCCATTCATGTAGTCATTATTGTCTCAAACCAACTTCTTGTTTTTAGTGGCTTTCATTTTTTCAATTTGTCCATTGATACTAGTAAAAATGCACTCACATTCGTATTTATAGTGAATAAAATCATTGTCATTAGTTATATTGCTGTCCACAATACTTATTTCATCATTTAGTTGGTCAATCTATGTAGTACAGTGCTTAATGAAATTTGATTGGGTGAGTCAGGACCCCAGTGTCAAGAACCACTGGTATGTATAAATGCGAAGGTTGTGCTTATTGCAGATACATTGAAGTAGGCAAAGTGTTTACTGTGAGGGGTAAAAGGTTCAGGATCAACAAATGGTTTAACTGTCTATCTAAGAGTGTGGTCTATTTGGCAACTTGTAATCTCTGTCCTTGTTTTTACGTTGGTAAGACGGACCATAAACTCAAGGACAGAGTATATGAACATTTATATAGCATTAGGAAATTAAAGATGGAAATGCTTTGGCTATACATGTTCATGAAAATCCACAGCATAATTTTAATTTTCAAATCATAGACCAAATAGACTATAATCCCAGAGGAGGTCCCTTGAGTTTAATGTTAGAAACTTGCGAACTCATGTGGCAAATAAAATTGAATGCTTATAGTCCACCAGGCTTGAATGATTTTAGTTCATTAGCCTGTATATTAAAACTTATGAGCATTCAAAGATGAACAGCATTTTTGCAATTTTTGTAAATAATTGTATTTGAAATAATTTCCGGTAATAGGGGTTACTGTTTTACATTGGTATGAGCTAGTATTGCTTTCCATGATATCTTACATAAATCTGGTTAGCGGTTGCTGTTTATACAGTCACACAATTCTAATATGCACTTTTCCAGTAAAATATTTCCTTATGCATTTTCAAATGTTGCATTTAAAGTGCTATTTTAGTTACATGTTGTGTTTAGTGGCTTTTATATTTGGACACAAGATATGATAGTTGTTCTTTAACTATTTAATTGATTTGAACCATGTGATTTGTTAAATCTGTATATAACCAATGGTTTCATGTGTTTTTTTGTCCGATGAAGTTTTACTTATTAGAGTAAATGAAAGCGCTTACTTTATTGTTTTGTAGTGAATAAATTACTATCCTGTGGAATACTTCGTTATCCTATGGAATATTTTTGGAGCCAGCAGTTGATTTCATTTATTTAGTGTCTTATTTTGTGACAGTTGGTTTTGTGGTTTATTTGTGTACCTGCATGGCTGCCGAATTCTCTGCAACACAGGGATTATTTTTTTCTCAAGAGAATGAGCAGCCGGATAACAGTGTGTCTAATAATGGTGACATTCAACAACTCTTTCTGCATTGGTTCCAGATATGGAACCCAACTTCCAGCATTTAGTTGCATCAGGGAAGGGAATTACCTCAACCCGATTGAATGGGTCTGACACGAATGGGTGCTCTTCAATGGAAACTGGTTTATCTAACAACAACAGTAACTGAGCTGGTGTTTAGCAACCGTCGATTCAGAGTAAGACAAGGATTACACCACCAGTTGCAGTAAATAGATCTACAGCACCGACAAGTTTTGCTGTCCCCAAATGGATTACAGCCAAGAACAAGCATTACACAATCAGGTACGACCTATTTAAATTCAGTTAACTTGAAAGCTGGCAATCTAAATATTGTAAACACCATGAACTCGAATGTAGGCAATTCAAATACTGTTAATTTGAATTCAGGCAATTTGAATCCTGGCAATTTGAACACTGGTAATCTCATGTTTATTGATTTGAAGCACTCACTTGATCAGCCTATACTTTTAAATGAAGACAGCCTGCACAACCCAGCAATCCACTTAAATGTTAATAACTGTAATATAGTTGATAATTTAAAAATATTAGACATGAAATCTTTCAAAGCCAAAAAGCTACAACTTGAAGTATCTTATTTTAAAGATTGCCTGTCTAGACGCCACATTCCTAAGGGGCTCAGATCTTGACGGTTCCCTTCTGGACTAGTTTCTGACTCACCATTTCACTAGGACATATTAGCTTTATTTGACAGGCAAGGACTTGAGTTGATAGAATTGTTCATTAAGCACTATACTACATTGATTCACCAACTAAATGATTAAATAAATATTGTGGAAGGCAATATAACTAATGACAATGATTTTATTTGCAATAAATACAAATATGAGCATATTTTTACTAGTATCAATGGACAAACTGAAAAAAATGAAAGCCACTAAAAACAAGAAGTTGGTTCGAGACAATAAGGATTACATGAATGGGTCTGCCTACCCTAAACCACCACCAACACAGGAATGGCTCAGCCCTTCAAACCATCCACACAACAGTGGGTATAATGGGACTGATAAGCCTCCTCTTAGGTGGGATATGGAACCTTCGGGGCAAACCTTTTCAGAGAGTAGTTATGTGCAGGCAGCCTCCTCAACAGGGGGCCAAAATTGCAGCACTTTTAATTCCAACTCAAATGGTCGTTTGAGGAATAGCAACAAGAAAAATAATAACAATAATCCTGGTAGTCAACCTTCTGATGGCACAACCGATTATAATGGGGCATTCGACAATCAGGAACCTAACAGTAGTGGTGAATCCCAAAAGTTTCACAGGAAGGCCCGTCACTATGCGAATATGATGAGCAATGGGAGACCATATCAAGGGAAGAAACAAGTGCCAAATCGGGTTACTCAGAGGCAACTGGCGATCCAGCTAGGGACACTCTTGCTGGTGGTCATTGTATAGATCATGGTACCTCTGCCAAGTGTTTTAGAATGGCCTTCAACAGTAACCAGGATTTTAAAATATTCAATTATTCCAGTATGGAGGTGGACACTAGTCTAGCAGACTTATTAGCAAAAAGACAAATGTTTGTTCCTGACTCAAGGGCTAATATAGCAAAAACAATTATTGATTTAAGGTTATTTATCTGCAAAATTAATTTGGAATTTTTGTTTGAGTCAACCAAAAGCGCAGAATGAATGTAAAGTTCTTAGTACTTTCAACCCTCCACTACCACCTGACCTACTCGTGTTAGAGCAAGTGTGTGAACTGGACTTAAGGGATAGCCTTGAAACCAATAGACACAGACCCACGACCAAAGTTACCAACTTTACAAAACAAGAATGGGAGAGCCTAGTTTAAGCTTCCAGAACATTAGGGTTGTGAGGCCAGATAAAGGTGGAAGCCTTATGTTTTTTGACAATGATGATTATACCAAACAGATGAGAGGGTTACTTAATTCTGACCATTACAATCTAGCTTCCCTTACTGTGGTGGTGGTGCTACGATAGCGTTCTTGCCTCACAGTAAGACGTTGTCCTGTTCAATTCTCAGCTACAGCATCTTCTGTGTGGAGACATGCGTGAATGGGCGTACCTTCATTGAAGGTTGTGCGCCAGAGCTGGCAACTTGACACGTAAAAATCTACTGCCAATCATTAGCGAACCGGAGTTCCACTGTGACGACCCTTAACCGGGAAAAGCCGAAAGACTCAACAACAACAATCTAGCTTCCCTTAATGAAATGAACTGAGCCCAACAAAAGATAAAATTCTTCCTCAATGACTTATTTATAGAGTCAGTGATTACTCTGGAATTGTATAATTACTTAGTTTGTTTAGCACCTCTTACCCCAGTAATTTTCAGAATTCCAAAGGTCCATAAAAACCTCTTGGATCCACCACTTCGACCTATAGTCAGTGGGAGAAACTCAATTACCTATGCTATGGCCGAAGTATGTGGACACAATATTAAAGAGATTCATTGACAAGATAGACCACATCTGTAAGGATTCGTGGTCATTCTTGAATAGCATCAATGGCCCGGAGTACAAGGATGACATTGTACTCTTGACCATTGATGTTAAAGACATTTGCATGATAATTCCCATTGATACAGGCATTGAATGGGTAACTAGCCTAATTCGATCACAAGGTGGCTCATAAAAGGAAATTGAACTTCTAGAAGAACTGTTGAACTTAATTTTAACTAATAATTATTTTATGTTTGATGGTAGTTATTATTTGCAGAGAACGGGTGTCGCTATGGGCTCCCCATGTAGGGCAAGTTTTGCCAATCTTGTGATGGCCCACTGGGAGCCCCACCATGTCTTCAACAGAAATTTGTTTAAGAAAAATATATATTATTACAAAAGATATTTGGATGATGTTTTCATCATGTTTGTAGGCAAGGTTGACGACATCCTGAATTTTGTTTCCTATCTGAATGAATCTACCTTTTTTTAAAGTTCAGTCACAGTTTGGACTTAGAGGGTATATCTTATTTGGATGTAGAGTTGTATAAAGATAGAAAAGCAAAAACATTCAAAGCCAAGATGCAAAGGAAATCAACCTATAGAAATTAATTTCTGCATTTCACCATTTGTCACCTTTACCAACAGAAAAGATCAGTGGTGAAGGGGCAAGGGATGAAATCAGCTTGGATGGTGTCCGATGAAAAGGAGTTTAAATCTGAATGCCAATTATTGTACAATATGTTTTTATAAAGTGGCTATCCTACTCAATTATTGGATGAATTTGTTTTTGAAGTTCAACATAAAAGGCTGAATGGTGAATATAATCCCATTTTAACATCTAGCCTTCACCCTAATGGATCACCAACAAATAGGGTTTTACATTCCAGTAAGGAGGACCCATCCAGACTTACTTTTATTACAACTTTTAGTTTGGATGCTCCTATTATAAGACAGATTGTATGTAAAAAATGGAGTTTATTAATGTCCGACATGAATTTAGCCCCTATCATTGAACCATCTCCTAGGGTTACCTATAGAAGGCGCCCTAACCTTAAAAATTTGATTGAGAGAGTCAGGACCCCAGTGTCAAGAACCACTGGTATGTATAAGTGAGAAAGTTGCACTTATTGTAGACACATTGAAGTAGGCAAAGTGTTTACTGTAAGGAGTAAAAGGTTCAGGATCAACAAATGGTTTAACTGTCTATCTAAGAGTGTGGTCTATATGGCAACTTGTAATCTCTGTTCTTGTTTTTACATTGGTAAGACGGACCGTAAACTCAAGGACAGAGTATATGAACATTTATATAGCATTAGGAAATTAAAGATGGAAAATGCTTTGGCTAAACATGTTCATGATAATCCACAGCATCATTTTAATTTTCGAGTCATAGACCAAATAGACTATAATCCCTGAGGAGGTCCCCTGAGTTTAATGTTAGAAACTTGCGAACTCATGTGGCAAATAAAATTGAATGCTTATAGTCCACCAGGCTTGAATGATTTGAGTTCATTAACCTGTATATTAAAACTTGGAAGCATTCAAAGATGAACAGCATTTTTACAATTTTTTTTTGTAAATAATTATATTTGAAATAATGTCCAGTAATAGGGGTTATAGTTGTACATTGGTTTGAGCTAATATTGCTTTCCATGATGACTTGCATAAATCTGTTTTGTGGTTTCTGTTTATACAGTCAGACAATTCTAATATACACTTTTCCAGTAAAATATTTCCTTATGCATTTTCAAAAGCCAAATAGCAATAGCATAGTGGTACAGCTTTCGCACAAAGAGGAGGCATTCCCGGTTCGAGTCCCTCCACTCCCCTTTCTATTTTCAGGGCTCAGTCCTGGGCCCACTCTTGTTTGGCATCTACTTTTCTGAAGTACAAGCAAACACAGGAGGGTTATGGCTGACAAAGTTTGCAGATGACTGCAAACTGGGCGCCATAGTAGAAAACACATCTGACACAGATATCCTTCAGAAGGGTCTCACAGAAACGGATAACTGGTGCCAGAGCCATGGCCTAAAGTTAAATGCCAAAAAATGCATAGTCATACCCTTCGGGAAAAACAAGGTTACCCCTAGCTACCAAATAGGTGGCAATCCACTGAGCACAGAAGAAGTTATCAGGGACCTGGGGACCCAGGTTGATAGTAGTCTGTCATTCGACACCCATGTAGCTAAAGTAGTTAGGAAGACCTTCTACATTGCCCACCTTATCATGAAGGGATTCTCATCTAGATCAAGGGAGGTCATAGTCTCCCTATACTCATCACTCATCAGACCAATGATTGAGTACAATGCCCCATTCGAATGTATCTGACCCGACACTTGCAGCAGCTGGAGAGGCCACAAAAGTTCCTCACCAAAAGGATAAAGGGTCTCAAACATCTGTCCTATGCTGCCCGACTGAAAGAACTCCAGCTCTATTCAGTCGCACGCTGCTCAGAGGTGACCTTTGCCTAACATACAAGGCCATGTCAAACCCAGATTTGATGAATATGCTTCACCTCAAAAAATCTAGATCCGTCAGAGCCACAAGGGCGGGAGACTTAAACCTTGACACAGCTATTAATAGGACGTGCTGGAGGGATAGATTCATCACCCAAAGACTCCCTATGCTGTGGAATAAAATCCCGGTATATGTGAGGCAGAGCACCTCGTTGGCCTTGTTCAAGAGAAATCTTGACCAATGGATGGGAGATCGCAGATATACCCCAGGGATTACCTCAGTGTCACTGCTCAACAGAGGCACAGCAAAATAATGGGTATAGTTCCCCATACTAAAGGGGTGGCGTAAGCCACAAAACTATGGGCTAGGCTTGTAAATGCCCTCGGGCAGATAGCCTAGTATGAACCTATGAACCTATGAACCTAAAAGAGGCATTTAAAGTGCTATTTTAGTTACATGTTGTTTTTAATGTCTTTTATATTTGGACACAAGATATGATAGTTGTTCTTTAACGATTTAATTGATTTAAACCATGTGATTTGTTAAATGTGTATATAACCAATGATTTCATGCAGTTTTTTTTGTCTGATGAAGTTTTACTTATTAGAGTAAGACGAAAGGGCTTACTTTATTGTTTTGTAGCGAATAAATTACTATCCTGTGGAATACTTCGATATCCTGTGGAATATTTTTGGAGTCAGCAGTTGATTTTATTTATTTGATGTTTTGTGTGTGTTTCTATGTCTGTGTAGGGAGTAATGCATTTTAGGCTAGTCACACTCACTACAATTCAAATGCCCTACTTTGGCAATCCTGCTGATGTCATTCACTGTGAAATACACCTTTGGGGAAGGAGTACTCCAGTAATCCCTGTGGTGTGTCCTATAACTGCTTCATGCTGTAGTATGATATAAAACTGTGGTAGGGGTTCTTTCTCCACACATGGCAGTTGTGGATGTCTTGTATGTGTTTCTATGTCTGAGTAGGGAGAAATGCATTTTATGCTAGTCACACTCACTACAAGTCAAATGCCCTACTTTGGCAATCTTGCTGATGTGATTCACTGTGAAATATTCCTTTGGGGAAGGAGTACTCCAGTAATCACTGTGTGGTGTCCTATAACTGTTTCATGCTATAGTGTGATATAGAACTTTGGTAGGGATTCTATCCCCACACAAGGTGGCTATGGATATTTTGTGTGTGTTTCTATGTCTGTGTAGGGAGCAAAGCATTTTAGGCTAGTCATGCTCATTACAATTCAGATGCCCTACTTTAGCAATCCTGCTGATGTCATTCACTGTGAAATGCACCTTTGTGGAAAGAATACTCCAGTGGTCTCTGTGACACATCCTATAACTGTTTACTGCTGTAGTGTAATAAACTAGTTGGGTAGGAATTCTAATCCCAGACATGATAGGTGTGTGTCTGTGTTTGCAATTTGTATCCTGTGTGGAGTTGGTTGTGAGTGTGTAACCACTGGACTCAATGTAGAGTGGGTTTTGCAGATTTCTTATATGGTAGACCTAGTATACATCACATTGTCCACTGTACAGGGATAACAGATGTGAAATAGCTGAGAGGCTGGGGTGCAAATCCATACCCCTACACATGTGACATCAAGGCCAGGCGAACAAAGTGAGCAACCTTAGTATTACCCAGAGAACACTTTCAACCCATGTCTCATACACACACACACACACACACACACACACACACACACACACACACACACACACACACACACACACACACACACACAATTGCCTAGCCAACAGCCACTATGTTGGTAGTACCCTGCATATTGCGCACTGATAGTAACCATGGTGTGATTGCAGTGGGCTACAGAGAGCATGGCACCCTGTCCTTCAGTCCGATAGAAACGCACATGCTGACAGTGAACCTTCCCCATGTTCCCCACTGGACACCTGCAACACCTGTGGTGCCATCAGATGTGACCGATAAAGGACATACCATGCCTGAAAATTATGCCATATGTGAACAGATGCCACTGACACCAGGGAATACCGGTATCATGCTATCAGTGTAGGTGCAGGGTAAACCTGCTATCAATTAACAATTCCTGCCACATGAGGCCAGGACTGGCACATCTGATGATAACAATCTATGTACACAACATGGGCCAGACACCCCAGGTACAATTCCACATGTCACTGTACATGCATGTGGGAGGTGTGCATATCCCAGACACCATCCATGTCATGGACTAAAGAACACATACATGGCAAGCAATGCACAGCATTGGCCACACACAATAGTCACCCAGGTGACTGGATGGTGAATAAAATACCCACCTGTGTGGGCAAATTTAGAAACTACACCCCTGAGCCACAATGCAGACTGATGTCATGTGGCCTGATGCCAAGGTATACCCATCACCTACCCTTTTATAGCCATCTGGCATAGTCGACAACTACACACCTGTGAAGCAATGCACCCATGCATGTCAGTACTAGCATTGTGTGTGTGTGTGCGTGTGTGTGTGTGTGTGTGTGTGTGTGTGTGTGTGTGTGTGTGCGTGTGTGTGTTGTATGATGCGTATGATCACATTCACACTGTCTACAACCCCCATTGGCATACCGAAGCATGCTGTCTGAAGTCAGCCACCTCCACATACCCTTTGCCCATATAACCTCCATATGACCCCTGTGGTGCATGTGATACCTGTACAGTAATGTGTTGTGGCAATCTCACTAGTGATGAGTTGTTTTCCTGGCCCTGCCAAATGTGTCAATGTGTGTGCGTCCTTGTGAGAGTGTGACTGTGTTGATGCTGGCATTTGTTCATGTGGACAGGCACGTGTACTACACCTACCATATAGCTAACATATCTTTGTTGCAGATGTCACTCACCATCACATATAGGGTTTGAGGGCTCCTCAATATGTGAGCTATGTGGTGCATTCAATAACTGCATAGAAATGTGATAGCACTACACAGCCGTCAGCGGTTTGATACCCTGTGCCAGTAGATGTGTGACACAAACATGCTAAGTGTTACTCTCCCACCCCTCCCTGACTTTTCTTTGCCTCTCTCACTCCCTCTCTGGTGGATGTGGAGACCTACACCTGCTTTGCTTAGGCAGCAGCATGTGTATTTTAAGTGATGCTCATGATCAGCTGATGGCCTCTGCACGAAATGAAGCCCTGCTCTAGCTGATTGCATGTGGAACAGCTGTGGTAACATTCCCTTTAGCCAATTGAATGGAAACACACTCTAGGGACATCATGTTGGTGTTGGGCCTTTTCATTCACTGTGAGCAGGAACTCAATCTTTTGTTTGGCAAACAGCATCTCAGATGGATTGGGGATTTACCTCTAACAACATACACTGTAAAAACAGGGAAACACACAGGAGGGGGATGTACCTGACCCGACTACAGACTGTAAGTGCAGCTATACTGCATTTGGAGTAATGTTGGTTTAACAGGGTGTGTGTGGATATGGCTGTCCTACATGTTTTAATACCTGCCATGTCAGTGCTATGTTTATGAAGAAACACCCATATGTAGAGTCATCTGCAGACTGGGCAGTGTGTGGTGCCTTTTGTTTCATGTGTTACCCACAGAGCACCTATCTGTAACCTGCAAAAAGTAGTGTGAGGACTGCAGTCTGTAGATGGTGACAGCCGTAAGAGTTACTGACTTAATATCCCTCATAGGACATATGTTGCAACAAACCCTGTCACAACAGTAAATGTATGAGGTTATCACAGCAGCATGTCAATATTGGCCCTGTGTATGTGCCTCCTGCCACAACTCTGTCAAGCTCTGTACATATGTCATGCAGTAAGAGGTGCATATGTGCTGTACACCATAATTAGTAATATTGTATCTTATAAGCCAGTGAGATATCAGACTGCTACACATGTTATGTATGGTAGGGGTTATATTTGATGACATAACCTGCACATTCTGTGGTTGTGTGTACAGTACTGAGGTCTGTGCACGTATGGTGAATGTCGACAGTGTGTGTATTGTTAATATGTACTTTGTCCTGTGTACAAACTGAGGTACATAACATTGTTCTTGGTCCTGTTTTACCTGATGTTACATGCTGCTCTACTGCATGTTACAATATCGGCTTACAAGTTTGTAGGGCCATACACACATGTCCCATACCACAAACAGGCATTGGACCACACTGTGCAGTGGCCCAGTATATGTAGGGTTAGTGTGTGAGTGGCACATATGAGGATGGTGTTGAACAGATAGTCCATATACTGTAATATTATGCTAACTTACCATATTTGGCTGTGGCTGTGTTCACATTGGTTGTGGTTATACACTTTCACACAGGTGTATCTTACTCTGTGCTGTGACATGCCTGTAGAGCCTGCTATATATGCAGGTACATGTGCATTCCCCCCATAGGAAATGTAGGCCAGTGTTGAGCCAGTCTGCCTGTAGCCTGCACAGTGCTTTGTTACATGCCTAGCAGCTTGGTGTACTTACCCAGTAAGATGTCATGTCCAGATACTTGACAGATGTACTGCTTCCGGGCCTCCCTTAACAGTCATGTATGTCAGAAAGAGCAGTGGGATGCTGTACAGATGTATGTCAGTATCTAGTTGGTAGTATGTGGCCATGGCACCTCTGTCCCAGTGGTTATTATGTGTCAGGACAGACAGGGGTGTGTGAATGCATAACCTATGGGGGCAAATGTATACCAGTTTTACGTTATACCCATCTACATGGCTGTTAACATCCACATTGTCAGGCTTGGTCCACATGTCTTGCACTAAGGGGTTCTGTGTATACCTTTGGACTGTCCAGAGTGTGTCAGAATGTCCACATATATTGGTCAATATCTCTGATGTAGTCTACAGGAGCATTACGTGCTAGCAGCGGTACTGTACTATGATGTCCTTAGGATGTCTGTCAGTAGCCAATGGTGCACATGTTAAAAGGAGATGTGACCTCCCACTCACACACCATATCTGTGAAGACAATCCCTATTACAGTAGCAATAGTCTACAAATATACCTGCTGTACATACCTGACATCCCCTTGCACTATGGCGTTGGTACTATAAGAGCTGAGGTACGGCTATACTCCATGTTCAGGACATATGGTGAAAATATATGTATATATAATTATCCAGATATCTGTATCGAGATATACACATATACATATCAACATATACAGATGGATAGGTATATGTACATAGATATACATATAAACACCCAGATATACATACACAGAGCAATATATATCTACACATATACAGATAGGGATACACATGCACATATACGCACGGATATCTACATATATATTGACAGTAGTAGGTATATCAGAATAGATATGTATGCACATATAGTTATAGATATCTACATATATACCAGCATAACTAGGCATATCTGTACACATAGGATGTGCATACATATATAGCTCTATATATATATATATATATATATATATATATATATATATATATATATATATATATAGATATATATATATATATATATATATATATATATATATATATATATATATATACATATCTATATAGATATATATATATTTGTACATACGAAGAGATGTACACATGGCCATATATATGTAGCACTATACAGATGTGTATTCAGACATATGTATGAGTATACATATATATGTACATGTAGACATATATAGACCTATTTATATGTATACGACCATATTCCTGTCATAAGTAAACCTCACAATTGTGTTTACCCTCCCAGATGTATCTCACCATATGTATCTGCTATGTGTACATTATGATAAAACAACATATGTGATACAACAGTCATGTTAATAACAAGGACTACACAATTTAGGAACTAAAGACAACTGATCAATACTACTCAATATGTGTATTGACAGCTACATTGGTAAAACAACAGCTGTCTTCACAGTGGTCAAGGTGTAGTGGTTAAGTGTTTTGACTTCAGTGTACAGGGTCCTGAGTTCAAGTTCTGCAAGGGCTGTTATTTTTTTTGCTGGTCAGAACAAGGGCTGTCAGATACAGAGTGGTTAAGGCAGTTTTGAGCAGCTTTAAACAAGTTTGCACAGGCTTGCAAAAAGCTAAGTGGAGCTGAGCTATGGGTAAATGTACAGGCGCTTACACAGTGTAGGCTTTGCTTAGCAGTGCGCAAATCAGCTCAGCTGTTATATTGCAGCAATGTTGATACGTGCTATGCATGGCTTAGCCCTGGTAACCAGGTCACACCACCCAGTCTGATAACATAGCAGGGTATTGACATCTGTAATAAATGCATGTAATGCCATGTACAATACATGCGCCTATATGCTGTCATTATGGTAGCAGGGGATGTGTTATGTGTGGGACACAGATGTATATGAGGCCTGTACAGCACTGTTATCCATGTGAATGTGTTGCATACAGGTGTAGTAGCCCAGGGTACATGCTGTCACACTGGCATGTAGTGTATCATGGCAGTACTACTGTTGACAGTGCTTACCCAGGCAAGAGCAGAGTGCTAAATGTAGCACTGAAAACAGGCACACCTGCGGGCATAGCTGGACTGTTAACGCCTCCCTGTTGTATCCCTGGTGTGTGAGCTGTGTCACAGTATATACCCTTACTTGATAATAATCCGTCATGTGGAATGTAACTGTAGACTACCGTCTATATATCACATGTTAATGAGGGCTTCTGACATGTAGTTATGGCATACATATTGTTGTCAGACATCTATCTGTCAACACACTCATCCTACTGCATAGCTACTTGCCAATCTGATGACTGTCAGTCCCTGTGCAGATGTGTAGATGGCAGGTGTCCATTTGGGATATGTACAGGCAACCTAAGCTTGGTTGACACTGACATATCTGCCCAGCTGTGTAAGAACTGGAACATACAGGAGATGTCACCCTGTATGCACAACATGCCACGGTTACCTCCAGTACACTACCACAGTCAACAGAACATGCTTGGGTACAGGTCTCCATCACAGACACTAACCATGTGTTGTAATGCATGTTGCATACATGTCAACTTGATCACCTCAGTTGCCATGTGTAGGAGGCACCTGGAGGATTGGCTGATGCATGTCATTCTCACCCTGAGGGTCACCACAGTAGTGTCTGTTGACAGATTGCCCGCTGCCACCTGGCAAATGGTAGGATACCACTGTACACACCACCCCTACACAGCCCATCTCCCCTTGGACAATAGCTAGGTACACAGCTCTGACCACCTGCAGCGATGAACCTCTGTACTGACACATGTGTACATGTGCATGGCTGAATGTAGCAGTGTCTGTGTGTTAGCACACCTGTACTTGGTATATCCATGAGGGCCTTCACAACAAATGCAACACCCATTGCCATAGTCAGTTGTGGCTGCTGCTGTATGGGGCATTACATGTACCCTGTTAAGCTCCTCACCATACCGGCTACACGTGCCTTGCAGTACCAGCACAACAGTGTTTTACAAATGGGTTGATAGGCATGGGATACCCATTGTGTTCTGGCATGTGTGTGTAGTTGTGCATTTCCGAATATCTGTAGAGTACAGCATTCCGAGGCCACATACTCCTGTTACAATACCCATTGCCACACAGTAGTACAGATAGTGTTGTTGCTGCCCATAGGTGAGGCATGACAATGCAACACCCTACTACGTATGTGGCATGTGCATTAGATGCATATCCTTGTAGTACCACTGTTGGGGTACACTATGGGTTGTATTGCAGTCAAGGCCAATGTGTGATAGTGGGTATGGCAGAGTGTCATCATGGGTTTCAGGGAGTACAATATCCACTGGGGGATGTGGGTGCTGTGTACACTGTCATTACACCAAGGTACACCTGGTATATGTCCCATGTACCACGTTATTGTTACCACTGTCACCATCAACCATACAGGTAACTGATACCATAATCCAAGCCAGTTATGCATGTGCTGTGTGCGGCCTACCTGTAACACATTGGACACATGGTCAGGTTAGTTAGCAGCAATAGGCTCTGGTATCTCGGATGTGTATCTGGCTGTTATGTGTCTGTTAACGTGTATATGAAGGTATGTCACACTACGTATTGTCCATATGCACCCATTACATCCCCATTAGCATACTGTACATGTTTGGGGATGCTCTGCATGTAACATGTAATCTAGGACACACATCACCCTAAACGCTGTGTGGTGTGTGAAATTTAAGCCACACACTTCAGTATCACTTCATAGCTAGGTAGGGGTCTAGTCCCAGTGTTGCCAAGTAACAGTGTGCATGTATGCGGATGGGTCTACATCAGGTTGCAGGGTATACATGCCTCAGTGGGTCACCTGGCCATGTGGCACAGGCAATAAACATTTTAGTAACCTGTGACATGTGTTCAACTGTACCCCAGATATGTCACAGCCATGGTGTCACCACAGTGCCATATCCAGTTGTGGAATATGGCTGCAGACTATCTTCATGCTGACACATGTACACCTACAACACAAATGGATAACATTATAGGGACTGAAGTCAACCAGTGTTACTTACAGCTATAATGCATCATTGTTGGATGGCTACACTACCTGCCATATATGCATTACACTTCACTCCTTACAACATGTTACACTGCAGTACTGTGGTAAACTGTAGTACAGTCACCATGTGCATCAAAACCATATTAGCCTGTCCCTGCATTGATGGTATGGATGAGACGGATGTGGCACAGGTATCATCATATGCACAGGGTGTAATGTTGGTTTGCCAGAGGCCGAGAGTGGGCCATACATTTGACACCATGTGTGTGAGGGGTGTACTGTGGTGAGCTGGGCATGGTGCTGTGGTATGTGTAGCTATGGGGTTGACCTAGGTGTGTTTACATAGTGTGTGGGTATGCATGCACACAGTTCTGCCATGTGGCTGCCATACGCAAGTGTTTATGGACAGCTGCAGACCATACCTGGAAGGGTGTGCAGTTCACTGCCTCTGCCCAGGTACACATGGACTGTGCCTGCCAGGGGTTGCATGGGCACGTCCCAGTACAGGCCTCGATGTGCTACTTTCACCTGATGATGACAAATGTCTGCTGGCACCAGGTCCTTCCTGGGACTAGCCAGGACCACGTGCTTGTGGCCTGCTGTGGTGTGGTGTAGACAGCACCCCCACTGCAGTGCGGGGGCTGGTACTGCCACTATGGGAGCCCCTTGGTGTCCTAGCATGTCCACATTGACTGCCAGCTGTTGGCATTGCTGGCCTTTGTCCATGCGGCCATTGCTGCACTCCCACCACATGTTCAAGCACGGACAGACCATGGTCAATGAGGGCCATCATCTCACCAGACCATCTATCCATGAACTCAGTTAATCCATAGATGGCACCAGCCAGTTCACTGGCGTTGTCTTTTGCAGATGTGAGAGCAGCCCTCTGCAGCCTCAGGCCCTGTCTGGTATAACATTCTATACGTGCCTGTGCCACCATGACAGCCTGAAACATGCACCTGCTGGTACCAGCTATGTCGCCTCTGCCAAGGCATGATGTCCAGCGGCCCTACCATGAGTGCCCTGGGACATCTGCCTATGTGGTGCCCTGTGAGGCATCTGGCTATGCCTGCTGTGACCG
The DNA here is from genome assembly GCF_019279795.1 of Protopterus annectens. Taxonomy (NCBI): domain Eukaryota; kingdom Metazoa; phylum Chordata; order Ceratodontiformes; family Protopteridae; genus Protopterus; species Protopterus annectens. The sequence goes on from NC_056733.1 coordinate 1,228,008,075, forward strand.
GACACAGTAGGCATGGTTACCACACTTTCCAGTGCACTGCCACCACATGCCACCTGTCCCTCCGCTATGGCCACTGGTGCTGAAGTGTGTATAGACACTGAAACTGTGTGCAGGGTTGGGATGGCTAAAAGGGGGATGTCAAATGTTGAGCAGTGTCGGCCTCTGACAACCCCACCTGTACCTCAATCTTCGGTGTCTGTATGGACATCAACATCAGATTGCATGCAATCTCTGACCCACCTCGACACTTGTGGGGGAAAACAATAAATGCACTTTAAAACCTGTACAGCATTGCCTTACAGTACACACACACACACACACACACACACACACACACACACACACACACACACACACACACACACCTCCATTATACCTACCTGTCCATGGCTTTACAGACAGTCCCACGTATATGTCCATGTAGTACCCCATCCTGCACCACACTTGTTAACATGCACACATTGATACCACTCATTAATATATCAGTCCTCTAAATGCCTACACAAGCAGTCACAAAACAAGACCTGTTGCTACTTTACCTGCCTGACTTATGTGTAGTAGCTTTACATGGCCTCACTGCTGTCATTTGGTATGCACCCTTTGTATGTCCGAACATCATGAGCATGGCCCCTATGTGTGTGGGCTACTATGTGCCATTCATAATATCACGCACTGGTGTGTCATGTGTATGTAATACTCAGTACGTGCCAGATATGCTGCTCATTCTGCCTATCATGTGACAACTGTCATATCTGGATACACTCCCTGGTGTTGACTAGTACTTCCCAATGCATCTGTAGTGCTGCATACATGGGTTGTATGTGACCTCTCTGCTGAATGCAATATTAAGGGTGTACCTGGTGTCTACATTCCATTTCAATGCCTGTTCCATGCTACAGACCATATTATACAACCAGCTGTCCTGTGATTACACACATCACAATAATTCCTGGTGTGTAATGTGGCAGTCCATGTACATGTACTGCATGATCCCAGAGGGAGGTACTGTTGTATGACAACCCCACAATTACACATGTGCATACATGGCCAGCCACACAAACACACACACATGGACACAAGCATCCTACATGCATCAACCTCCCTCCACTTCACCAGAGTAACCCTACAGGCAAACTGACTACCCACCAGGATGCACACACATACACACACACACACACACACACACACACACACACACACACACACATACACACACACATGCGCGCACACGTGCACACACACACACACACACATACACACACACACAGATGAGGTTGCACAACGAAATTACACACAGTCTTCCTATTATCCCTCTGTCAACATGCATAACATATGGTACCTGACAGCATGCAGTGCAGCTATTGTCAATCCATGCTGGCAACAGTATATATGTGTGTGATGCATGTGCTGTGTCACTAGGTGAAGCCCCTTCCCCTAGGTACCACTGTGCCCATGAACACAGTATTTCTGTGAACCTGTTCTGCACCCTGCCAAGTACTGTGCACCACACCTCACAGGTGTACTGCCCATGGCTGAATGTGTACTACTGTGTCAGTTATGTCAGCTTTAATGCTCACAGCCCCTAAGTTTTCCAGCAACACATACCTGGAATGATATGTGAACAGATGTCATTTGTGAATGCCTGATGTCTGATGCACAGCTCTTAACATCAGCAGACCATGTATGACCAATTTAACACTCTTACACTGACAACCATCAGAGCATACATGGCTATGGGGGGTGTACACACCTTTATTGATTTGACGCACCCATCCTTGATCCACCATGGGACCACATCAGCACATATCTTAGTAGTACATGAGCCCGATATGTGACATATGTCCTGTACTTTCACATGCAGTGTCTACAGAATGTGTTAGGTGTACATATGCTGACCACGATGCAGACACACCATGTGGGAATATGTGTGCACAATTTTATCATGACGGTTTATTGCACCTCTTGTTGTGTGTACTACAGCAGTCACTATTCCTGGCAGGGGTATACCAGCATGGGCCATCTACATTTGCCAGTGTATTTTCAGTTAGACCTACACATGTTCCCCTATTATGCATAATTGCAAGGTCTACTCATGTGTACATCCCTTGGTGTTCACACACTGCTGCCACTGTTGCTGTGGGGCTAGGGTTATGACTGCCACAGGTCATGAACCTGACTATATGTGGATAGAGCCATTCCTAGCATCCTTAGGATCCCTGCTGCAGTGCACTGGTGTGTCATGCTGACACCCCCCGTCCTTCATCTTTTTTGCAGATGCATGACAAGTAAAACCTACACATGTGTGTCACTTTGCAGTGTCCCACACACTGACCACCACATGTTACAGCCTAGTCCCAGCTGATAATGTGGGTTACTGTAATGCCTTATTCCATAGTGTATCTCTGCAGCAGTTGCCATTTCCTACAGGAATATACACTGGTGCTGTACTGTATATGGGTGTTTTTCCAAACATGTCCCTAGTGTAGGCCATGTCTCCCACCATTATGTTACTCCCTGTGGACACATTCTGCAATGACAGGACATTAGTTATCATGCAGGTGTCTGACATACCCTTCCAATACCCCATCATGGTCACCCCTGTGATGCCGTGCATTTCACAGCAACAGTACATGCAATTGTACAGCATGCATTCTGGGTAGGTTTGCTAGAGGTGTGCATGGAATATTCCATCACCATTACGTGCCTGGTGTGTTGGCAAGCATCTACATAAACCATACTCACCAGCTATAGGCTGCTGCCTTGGCAGTATCCTGTAGGGACCTACATAAGAGGGTGAGCATGCAATGTCAGTAGCCACACCTGCGGCAGTGCTACTGTGTGGGTGCAGTATTGCAATACATCAATGGTACATTTCCACAATACTACCACATATGGACATCTGTTTATCACTACTATGCAGCAACACAATGTATCTATGACATTTCAGATATGCATGATCTACCTTTACCGATGTGTATGTTTATGTAACAGTGGTCTACTGATGTGCCCTGTGGCCTTACCCGCATGCTGCTCAGCCAGTATATGGGTGGCACCCACCTCCATAAAGGTGTCTGGTGGTTTATGGCTGACCAGATGGGCAGGTGCCATGAGGCTGGCCAGGACCTCCTCCACACATGTCAGGGGCGATGGATGGCATGGCCCCCCCATGGTGAGATGATCCCCCCAGACTGCAGCAGCACACTGACAGACATTGTGAAGCAGGTCAGAACAATGATGCCAAACCTGCTCATAACTACGGTTGTGCAGTCCTACATCATTGACCCTGTAGACTAGGTCATTCCACAGGGCAGTCCACTCCTGCTGGTCATGGGCCACCCAGCCAAACAGGACAGGGTGGTGCTGTATTAAATGGGTGAGCAGTATCTGATTTTCGGCAGCTGAATATGATGGTAGCCGTGCATGTGACATCTTGGCTGAAAGACATAAAGATGGAACCAGGTCTGAGCAACTCATACAGCAAGGTTACCACAGTTCTTAATACACATCTCTGTCACCCTCCCCCCACCATATCTGCGAAAACAAACTGTACACACAACTCATTAGGTATAACTACAGCTTACCCACCAGTGGGACAGATATAGTATTGTACCACACTTTCTGTTATGTGTTTGTAGCCATATTCCCTGTGTGTAAACTATCATTACTGGCCTGTAACAGACTATTCACCTGCATGCCATTGTCAAGGCCACTTTGCTCCCATATATGCCTGTGGTATGGCTGCTTTGTGGTTGCTGCACATCTGACATTCTTTGTTATTGGGGATATCTATGCATGCTGTTGGACATGTTACAGGACTGTGTAGACTATTACAACCAACATATGTTCTATAACAGTGACACAATAGCATCTGTATGTACTATTGCCCAGCAGAACCACCTTTCCAAACCCATCTGCCCATGTTACCCGGCCACATCACATGTGTGCCCCACCCTGGGGCCTCTTCATGTACTGGTCCTGCAATACCGCCAGGTGGAACCAACCCAGGGGATGTTGATCCCCCCGGGGGCACACACAGACATGTTCCTGTCCCCTGAGGTCAGGTTCTGGGTCTGTTCCATAATGGGCTCCACAGACACATGTGTGATGTGCTACATCACTCTGAGGCACCCAGTACACATTCACAGGGCTGACATGCTCCTCCTGCTCTGCCTCCAGGCCAGAAACCTTCAGGATGTGGACTGCTGTTGTGTGTAGCAGTGAATGAGGGCTTGGTCCCATTGCGTCCATATTGGGGCCCATGGGGCATCCACATCACAGACCACACACACCATCAAGGGTGTTTACCCACAACATGTGTCACATACCACCCCTGTAGACTGTCCTCAATATCTACCAATCCTAACAACCTCCACAACAATACCTGCCATATTTCCCCATATTCCCATTCCATACTTCACAGAAGAGGGCAATATGGTCCCAATAAGGGGTTCACATGTGACATACCTAACCATGTTGCACACACTGCCAGCTGTAGCTATCTGTGTGTATTGCTATGTGTGATGTTTCCTCGCACATAGCATGCAGCACTGTGGTAGTAATATAGGGGACATGTATTTACATACATATATGTTTATGTGTGTGTTTGTATATCTGTAGACATGTGCATATATGTATATATCTATATATGTGTAGATATATGTTATGTATATATGTGCTCATATATATGTCTACACATGGGTATCTGTACATTTGTGGATATACATGTATATATATAATATATATATATATATATATATATATATATATATATATATATATATATATATATATATAATATATATATATTTTTATATTATATATGTGTACATATGTACACATATGCATACCTATATGCTGTGTACATTCAGACATCAAGTCCACAAACTCACAACACCTTCCTGCACAGCTGCACTGTTCTGCATTGCTACAACACAGACAGGTACCACATATGGATACAGCCTGACAGTATGGGGGGGTATATGTAGGACCAGATTGCAGGTAACTATATTACACACCTATGGCATTCCCACATGCTACATTACAGATTAACCTGAGTATCCTGCTAGGGGTGGGCTTTGGGTCCCATGTGTCCATCATAATGGTATTACTTCCACCACCAACTATTGGCCATGTAATATACATACTTCCCATTACACAGCACACACTCTAATGGTTTACATCTTGTCAGTCAGTGCTGATCTGCACAGCTGATGGCTATGGCCCACTACCCACAGGGACAGACACTATTGTCCATAGCAGTTGTTCCATTGAACAACATTACAACAACACCTGATGGCACATATAATTCATTCAACATAATCTATCCCATTATTATGGACCAGGTACTACATTCAGTTACATGCATACATACTTCACATACCTGTTGTGGGGATGATGTCTGTTCTGGATAGTTTGCTGGATGTTATTATAGGTTTCCTTTTCCTTTGGCTTTGCCTTTACCTTAGTTTTTTTTTTTTTACTCTTTTTTTTTTCTTTCTTTTTCTCTCTCTCTCACTTGCTCTCTCTCCAGTAAATGGATTGAGCTGCTTTGAATAGATGGCAGCATGGATTTTGTAGGCAATGCACAAAATCAGGTGATGGGCTCTGCACCAGTCAGTGTCCTCCACTTGCTACCTACATACAGCTTGCTGTGTAGTACTTCCAATTACCATTGTCATGGCAACCACCTACTATAAATCCCTACATAATGTGGGTGCGGTCCCTTTACCTTTCCTGTGTGATGGACAGCCTTCCTGTGTGTGCATCACTGTTACAGACAGCAGGTAACAATACCTCATACAGGAGAACCTGCACACTCAGGCCAGCTACATATTTATAAGAGGTTCCAGAACTACAGACAGAGTGTGAGTAGAGTTGTGTTTTGCTTTGTATAGTACCGGTGTTACAGGGTTTGTGTGTACATACTAGTTTACCTTGGAATGCAGACTGTCTGCATAGCTCTCAACTGTGAGCCTATCCTCTTGATTGCCAGAGGTGTGCCTATTATGTTTTGTCTGTCCACCACACAGGTCTTGTGTCAGATATTTCACTGGCAGTGTGTGTGTTGAGTGCTATCAGTACATGGCCACATCCATTTCTGTTTCTAACTTCAAATCCCTGACTAAGGGTGTGTTGCAGACTATCCTGTAACACCAGTGACTTGCTTAGTGTATGACAACAGTTTTCCACATATGGGCCTGTGTTCCAGCCTCTGTCCTCCACCTACATACCAGGCTTTGCACATATGATATGCTGTCAGGCGTTGTTCTGTAGTGGGCTGTGAGTATGTCATGCTGCCATTCCTGCCATCAGTCCACTGCTGTTGTGTCCCCCACACATACAGTGGGGTTGGGGCCATATATGTGTGGGCTTCACCTACACAATACATGTGTGCCCTTATGCACTCCAGAGGCCAGTGTATGTTACAGTGCTATATGGCCCTGTATTATTGAGTCTAGGAAGGGTGCACCATAACTAACCTAGGCGGTTACATCATGTGGGGGTATCAGGGGTAAACTACCTTAAGGTATCTGGATGTACATTACCATCCAATCCACCTTGGATAAATGCAGGCCTACTGCCTCCTGCCATACAGACTATTCTGTTTGTCAGTGTGCTTGTGATGGTGTCAGTTATGCCTTGTTATGTAACAGTTACATCCCATTGTGTCAACTGAGGTCTTTACCCCCCTAAGGATTGTCTACAGAATGTAGATAGAGGCTGCTGAACTATACATCTACATTACTTACTGTTGATTGTTTGGTATCCTGTTGCCCAGTCTGTCTTCACTATTGTACTACTTGAAGGCGTTGGCCTGGACAGCAACATTTGTAAACCTTTCCAGACTACTGTATTAGTATATCTGTTTCACAGTTGCATTGCTTAATTTATATGGATGTCCGCGTCTAAACAGCTATATGACATGGCATATACAACTGTAACAGTACACAAATAAAGCTTTCCCATTTATGCAAGCCTGTGTGTGGTGTTATATCCTTTGTCCTCTCTGTGGGTATATGTTGCAGGCAACGATTTTCATTTGTATGATTGGCTCATACATTGTCCAGTTGGTAAGGTGGTAACTGTAGGCATAGTAGCTGTTCCATATTGTGTGCACCTTCTACATATGTATCTTACTATACATATCTCTGCGTGTGTATGTATAGTTTTATATATATATATATATATATATATATATATATATATATATATATATATATCTATATATGAATCTACCTGAAAACATTGAAAGATTGAAACGCCGATGATGAGAACACCGACACCGGAGGACCGACAGTTCAAAATCCTGATGGTGAAAACACCGACATGTGAAATGAGCGCGACTGTGTAAGTATGTGATAGTGACGGACATTAGGGTTAGGGTGCAGGTAAGGTAAGTGTGCATTAGTGACAGACTTTAGGGTTAGGGTGTGAGTAAGTTAAGTGTGCGATAGTGACGGACTATAGAGTTAGGGTGCGGGTAAGGTAAATGTGCGATAGTGATGGACTTTAGGGTTAGGGTGCAGGTAAGGCAAGTGTGTGGTAGTGACGGACTTTAGGTTTAGGGTGCGGGTAAGGTAAGTGTGCAATAGTGACAGACCTTAGGGTTAGGGTTTGGGTTAAGGTTAGTGCATAGATAGTTGTGCATGTTAGATTTAGTGTAGGTTTGTAAGGTTTTTGGTGTGCTTGTGTTGTGTGTGTGTTTTTCGGAAGAGGGATTTGTTTTTGGTTGTTGACTGTCAGGATTGTGGTTTGTCAGGCATGTAAACTGTTATGTTTTTGAACTGTTGGTTTTGTGGTGTCGGTGTTCTCGTTGGTGTTTTCACGTGTCGATGTTTTCAGGTAGATCCGTCTATATATATATATATATATATATATATATATATATATATATATATATATATATATATTTATATATATATATCTGCAGATATGCTCAGAGTTGGTTCACAACAACAAAAAATGCACTGAACCCACAGATATTGCCAACATTCTGGTTACAGGTTCAGTGCAAATTTCTCCCCTCCCTCACCCCCAAAAGAAGAAATACTTATCCCAGCTGAATGTAATCTCCCTGTCATCTCAGATGTCCAAGTGAGAACCGCCCTAAACAAAGCTAAAAACACAGCATCAATGGGACCTGATGGTATCCCGGGTTGTGTGTTACGTAAACTCCAAGAGGAGCTAAACCCACACATAAAAATGCTATTTAACCTTAGCCTTACTTCGGGATATGTATCTGAACACTGGCGTTACAGCAACAGTGGTCCCTCTCCACAAAAGGGGTGCCTCTACAGACCCTGGAAACTACCGCCCCATAAGCTTAACCAGCCTGGTCTGCAAAGCTATGGAAAGAATCATTATGGAACTCATAAACAGAGACATAGGGGACCTACAGACACTTGACCCCACCCAGTTCAGCTTTGTAAAGGGCAGATCCTGCCTTTTGAACCTGGTTGACTTTTTCAAAACAGTCACTAGAGCCATTGATGAGTGCAAAGCAGTCCATACAGCCGACCTGGACTTGGCTAAGGCCTTCGACACAATACCCCACTCAGGCATCATAGATAAGCTCAACAGCTTAAACGTAAACCCTTATGTCACTAGATGGGTTGCAAACTGGCTAAAGGACAGAACCCATAAAGTTAAAATCACTGGAGCAATGTCAGACTGAAAGCCAGTCACAAGTGGTGTCCCACAGGGATCTGTCCTGGGACCCCTCTTGTTCGGCATTTATTTCTCAGATGTTAAAGCAAACATGGGAGGGCTTTGGCTGACAAAGTTTGCAGATGACTGTAAACTAGGCGCTATAGTCGATACACCAGCAGACACATACATCCTACAAAAAGGCCTCACAGAAACGGACAACTGGTGCTGGAGTCACGGCCTTAAACTAAATGCCAAAAAATGTATAGTCATCCCCTTTGGGAAAAACAAAGTACTCACAAATTATCACATAGACAGCAACCCACTGAGTATGGAAAAAGTAATCAGAGACCTAGGGACCCAAGTCAACAGCAACCTCTCATTTGACACCCACGTTGCCAAAGTGGTTAGAAAAACATTCTACCTTGCACACCTCATCATGAATGGATTCGCATCCAGATCCAAGGATGTCATTGTACCCCTATACTCCTCCCTCATCAGACCCATGATTGAGTACAATGCCCCATTTGGTATGTACCTCACCCGGCATTTGCAACAGCTCGAGCGACCACAAATGTACCTCACCAAGAGGATCAAGAGTCTCTAACATATGTCTTATTCTGCCAGACTAAAGAAACTTCAGCTCTATTCAGTAGCATACCACCTGCTCAGAGGTGATCTCTGCCTTACGTACAAGGCCATGTTCAATCAGGATCTGATGGACATGCTCTACCTCAAAAAATCCAAATCCATCAGGACCACGAGAGCTAAAGACTTAAACCTCAGCACAAGTATGAACAGGACATGCTGGAGAGACAGATTCATAACCCAGAGGCTTCCCATGCTTTGGAACAAGATCCCAGTTCGTATTAGGCAGAGCCCCTCACTGACTCTATTCAAGAGAAATCTTGATGAGTGGATGGGAGATCGTAAGTTTACCCCAGGGGTCACATCTGTGTCACTGCTAGACAGGGGCACAGTAAACTAATTCTATTATATAAGGGGACCTTCATTGTGTCACTACTAGACAGAGGCACAGTATTCTAAATTTATTCTGTACATTTTTTGTACCATTTCATGGGGTGGCAAAACCCACATCACTATGACTAGGCTTACAAATGCCCCAGGGCAGATAGCCTAGTAGTATACTATGAAACTATGAAACTATGAAACTATGTGTCTGTGTATATGTATCATAGGGATGTTGATTGCTTCCACATTGTACTTTCCCTATGGGAGCCATATTATACTGTATGATATGTTACTGATACCACCCTGACATCATACAGGTGGGATGGAGTACTTTTAACATCTTGTGCCCATGTCGTGTCAGGTCCTGGTTATGGGATCTGTAACAGTTGGTAGTGTTTTGCAGGGCAGACATGTTTGGCTGTGGGGGGTTACCTATTCGTACAAGACATGTTGTTTGGGGTCTCTCAACCCCAGTAACGGTGCATGTGGACAGATATGTTTATGTTATGTTCCCATTGTTATCTACAGATGTATGTCCGTATATACCTATATATACATCTATCTATCTATATATATATACATATATATATATATATATATATATATATATATATATATATATATATATATATATAACTTGCTGTGTGTGTGTATATATATATATATATATATATATATATATATATATATATATATATATATAGATACATATAGATGTATGCATTTGTATGGCTATATGTTTATATATACATATATATATATATATATATATATATATATACATATATATATATATATATATATATATATATATATGTATATATTTCTAAATTATATCTATATCTACATATATAGATATGTTATATCTATATGGATATTAATATATATATATATAGACACACACACACACACACACACACACACACACACACACACACACACATACATCTACATGTTGGAATACATTCCCTGTACTGTTGCATGACTGGGATGGATGATATGTTTGTGAAAACATCAGAGTTATGTATATCTGTCATGGCTTAGTGGTAAATTACTTTGGCTATGTTGTGCAGGGTCCTGGGTTCGAGTCTAGGTGATGCTGTTTATTTTATTGCTAGGCAGAACAAGGTCCATTGGATACAGAGTGATTAAGGCACATTTGAGCAGTTGTAAGCTGGTTTGCGCAGAGGTAAGCAATGCTAACTTCTGGTTACAGTTTCTTATACTCAGTTAGCTTCTAACCTGTGTAGGCATCGCTTACCCCCATGCAAACAGGCTTAAACCTGCTTACTGCTGCTTAAAAGTGCTTACTCCCGCTTACCCATGTGCTAATTTCTTTAAAAGAAAAGAATAAAAGGGTTGATAGGAAAGTGTTTAAGAAGGGGCACAAAGAGGGAAAGACAGTAGGGAAAATAGCTAGGGATATGCTGGAAGGGTGTAGGGAAGGTCCATAGTTGCCCATTTCTTCTACAGCAACAGCTGTGCATATACACTGAATTTGGAGGTAGATTTGGACACTCAAACCCCTGGGAGAGGGGTGAGGACAACAATAATAATTTGTGATGCCAATTAGACCAGATTACATGTGTCCAGTGGACATGTGTGTGAAATGGACAGCTATGTATGGGGCAAAAAATTTTTTTTTGGGAACAGATTGCCCTTTTCTTATTTTTTAGGTGAGTCTGGGACGCTGGGGAGGGATAGTAAGGTATATTTGGGGAGGTAGGTTGGGTAGGTTAACAGACAAAACAAACAAGACACATACAGGGGCAGTATATGACACATGTGGGGTAAACACCTTGATGGGGAGGGGTGTTGGAAAATCAGAAGCCCATGAGCCCCCTAGTGGAAACAGTGGGACTGAGGTTCCCACCCATGGGCAGTCACCACTGCACCTTCACAGCCCCGATGGTGGCTGTGCTGGGCGCTAAGTCATAGAGTCAGATTGACCCTCTAGTCGTGACACATAGCCCTCAAGCTGGTGTAGAAGATCACCAAGCTGCTGGCTGAGCTCTCTATTCACCACAACCCGGACCTGGCGATGGGTAACAGGTTCTTGTCAGTGCCCACTCTTGGAGGGGGTGAGCCCTATCCCCTGATGGGGGTTCCACTCAAAGGTGGTGCAGGACCAATGGACGAGGAGGTCCCGGGTTGGGCCCCAGACATGCTGGTACCCTGGCCAGCTCAGGTGGGAAAAGTGGGTCTGCTGGGACTGCCCTTCCCAAGCATGCTATAGTGTTTAGATTTTATCATATGTGGGTTAGTAATAGTCAACACATTCCAGGGTTAGGTATAACAGCATGCATAGATATTCCCATTAACCCAGACACCAGATATGGAACAGTTGCATAGCAAACAGAACACATGCATATATGGGACCACAGTGGTAATAACAATAGCATACAGGTACATTGATGGCACCATGTCACCAATGTCAGAATAATTCAATATAGCACATGCATGGAAACAAATATGAATATTTATCTACAATAGGACATAATCAGAACATTGGATCCATTACATACCGATTGGGGTGAGTATGTAGTTTATTGTTGGAGATATGGTGGGGGGAGAGAAAGATGTCAATTAACATCTAGTATATTCCTGTAGTCCACATTACTTTCCTAGTCAGTGCTGTTATCTGTACCTTACAAGTATTACTACACTGCCCTATTGCCTTATTGTAACCTTGCTAATTGTTTTTGGAGCTTTTCTCCCCAGGACTCCATTGAAAACGTGTTCTTTTGGCCCAATGGACTATCCTGGTAAACCAACTGCAAATAAAAATAATTAAAATAAATAAATGATATGGCTGTCATCATCATTAAACATGAACTGGTTTTACCTGCAGTATACACCTCTTACCTGGTATACCTGTGGAGGAAATGTTTGTTAACACTAACTAACTGTATCTACACATACTCCCAGATTCCAGCTTGATGTTGTGCACATAGCTATCCAACTCTTTTTGCACAGATTCTAGCCAACTCTTGACGACATGCAGGTGTACCGGGACATATCTAGACTATTGCCCTCTTCAACCTTTATTGACTTGACACACACATATACTTGCTGTCCTACAGTTATATTATGTAGCACAGTGTGGGTGACAGTGATCAGTAATACTTTATTATTCATAGAAACTGCAACACTCACTATTCCCTGCAATACTAGAGTAAACAGTACCAGTACAGGGTATAAAGATTTTTATTTCTCAGCACAGTGTTCATATCCAACATACCTGTGGGAGCAATGTTTGTTAGCACTACCTGAATGTTACCACACAAAGTACCAGATTATACATTAGTATTATGCACATGCATCTCACTCTGTTATTGTACACACTCTGGTCACAGCTTGGCAACATGGGGGTGAAGAAAGGACATACTTGGCTTATTACTCTCCTAACAGTTTCGGGAGTTGCTACAGTGACAGGTTTGTTCTCATAGATGTTTGACAATCACTTGTATTCCCTATTTGCTGGCTAAACATCTGGTATCATCTCACAGACTTCGCAGGGGGACAGGGTGACAGGCAGCAGATATGGGCCCATATACTGGACATTCTGATCTTAACTGTACAGTTGTGGGGTATGATTCTATATGCAGCCTACTTCCACTCCCAGGATTCAGACCATGGCTGTGTCTGCTACAGCTTAAAGACTGTTCATCAGAGTTGTGTGTGCTATATAGATATTGCTGTATATCTCCTATCTGCTTTCTGTCTTATAATTCTCCTGTGCTTTGGCATGCTGACCTTGTATTACAACACTCTTACACAGATTTCCTAGACAGTTATATTTTGTAGGACAGTGTGGGCGACAGTTCATAGGTTCATAGGTTCATAGGTTGGTACTAGACTATCAGCCCTAGGGCCTATACAAGCCTAGCCATAACAATTCCCTGGTTATTTCTTCCCACATTATTTACTTTCCTGGACCCCTGTCTAGCAGGGTGACTGACGTGATCCCTGGGGTGAATTTCCTTTCTCCCATCCAATCGTCAAGGTTCCTCTTGAAGAGGTCCAAAGAGGCACTCTGCTTGACATGTATGGGCAATCTATTCCAGAGTCTGGGGAGTCTCTGGGTCAGGAACCTATCCCTCCAGCATGTTTTGTTTATTGTGATGACAAGGTTTAGATCCCTGGAGCATGTAGCTCTGAGGGATTGGGATTTATTTAAGTGTAGCATATCCAACAGCTCTGGATTTGACATGGCCTTGTATGTTAAGCAGAGATTGCCTCTGAGTAGACGATATACGACAGAGTATAGCTGGAGTTCTTTAAGGCAGTCAGCGTAGGGCATCTGCTTTAGGCCTGTGATTCTTTTAGTGAGGTATTTCTGAGGCCTTTCCAGTTGTTGCAGATGTCTTGAGAGGTACATACCAAATGGGGCATTGTATTCTATAATGGGTCTAATGAGGGATGAGTACAGTGGGACAATGACCTCCTTTTTTCTGGATGAAAAGCCCTTCGTGATGAGGTGTGCCACATAAAAGGATTTCCTGACTGTTGTGGCAATGTGATTATCGAAGGTGAGACCACTGTCCACCTGTGTCCCTAAGTCTCTTATCACACTTTCTGTGTTTAGTGTACTGCCACCATATGGTAATTCATGGATACATGTTTTTTCCCAAAGGGGATAACAATACATTTCTTGGCATTGAGCTTGAGCCCATGGCTCTGGCACCAAGCATCTGTTTCTGTAAGGTGTGATGAGTAATACCTCATTATTCAGAGCAACTGCATCAGTCACAATGCCATACAATACCAATGTAAACAGTACCAGTACACGGTATCATTCATGTATTTCTGGGCACAGTGTTGGTATCTGACAGACCTGTGGGATAAATGTTTGTTAGCACTACCTGAATGTTGCCACACACAGTAACAGATTGCACATTACTATTATGCACATACATCTCACTCTGTTACTGTACACACTCTGGCCACAGCTTGACAACATGGGGGTGTAAATGAAACATACATGGCTTATTACTCTCATAATGTTTTGGGGAGTTGCTAGTGTGCCAGTTTTGTTCTCATAGGTATGTGTCAGTCAGTTGCTGCCTATATGTCTGGGATCATTCCACTGATTTCCCAGAGGGACGGGTTGACAGGCACCAGATATGGGCCACTTTATTGGACATTCTGGACATTATCTGTATTGTTGTGGGGTATGATTATGTATGCAGACTACTCCCACTGCCAGGATTTAAACCGTGGCAGTGTGTGCTAAAAATACAACAGTTCACATCTCAGTTGCATGCGCTATTCAGGTTTTCTTGTCTACCTTTTCCCTGTTTTCTGTCTCTGTGTCTCTCAGTTGTACTAAATGACCTCTGGGGATTACACCAGTCATATACAGTCATTCCTACACACTATATTTATGGTGCACAGTGTGGGTAACAGTGCTTAATACAACAGAAATATTATGTGATTACAAATCTACATTACCATATGATACCAGAGTATACACATGCAGTCCAGCAGTTAGACCTTTATTGTCAGGCTATTATGCTTTTATGTACATACAACCTATATGAGACTCTTCCTACCATATTCTCTGGTGTATGCAGTACTTGCCTTGAACAATACAGGTTTTATTCAGGCAATTAATTTACTAATACATTTAGTTTTATATCCTATGACAGTAAATGCATGACTATTACTGACCTGCCTCACATCGCAACTTCGCCAGGTGACTTCCATGGGAATCCTCATTTGTGGCCCACTCCATTGCAGCTGTGGGGGACATAAGAGGAATATTTAGACATACCTATCCATGATATATATGAGCTGGCAATTATTACACACATAGTGGAGTGATACTTACACACAGTTGGAACATTACCTGCCATTCTAGCCAAGAGGTCCCGCTTACGCTGCTTCAGGTTGGCATAGTGATGCCTGAGTTGCTCACCAGTTTGGTGTATGCCAGTGGCACTGGTGAGGTCATGGGCGAGACGGCCCCAGGCTTCCGCCTTATATTGGAAACCCTGGTACTGGCCCTGCAGCAGTCTCTGCTCATGGTCTTTGACAAGGAGTCCAGCCATGACTCTGGACTCCTGGATGCACCAACGCTGTGCCCAAAAGTGCACACCCTCCCACCTTCCTGACATGGTGCATGCAGGGGGAAGCTACAACCAGTTATTAGATGTATTCCCGCCTCTTGGATTTTAGTAGGGTCAATTTCCCACACTTTTCCATGATTGGCCAGTTTTGAAAAGGCTAAACTATGGGCAAACCTACTTACCTAAGGTAGGCATTGTTTAATGAGGTATACCACTGGGCACACAGAGTTAGCTGGCCTACACATTGCTTACACCTCCTAAGCTGGTCGGTAGAATGCTTAGCATTGCTTACATTAGACTTTGCATTATATTTTCTTTTTGGCATTGATTTCTTATTCATTACATCTTATATATCTGCCTGGTATCCATGATTAATGTGTACGTACACTGTATAGGGTCCTTGTGTTTTATTGGGGACTTCAACACTCTATTACTGTTATACCTCACTTCTGGGCTTACTGCTGTACTCCAGTTCACATATTTATGTTATGTAGTTGGTTATTGAACATATGACTGTATACTGATTCCTTTCACAGGTTCAGTTTGATTTCATTATAGTGAGGACTTGTTTGGTGATACCTCATTCTTCTGTACGGCTGTGATGGCTTGGTGGTTAACTATTGTGACTATAGTGTAAAGGGTCCTGGGTTCAAGTCCTATCAGGCTGTTTATTTTGTTGCTGGGCAGAACATGGGCTGTTGGATACAGAGTGATTAAGGCACTTCTGAGTAGTTGTAAGCGGGTTTGCCTGGGTTTGTGCAAGCATAAGCACTGCTAACCTCCAGCTATATATGTTTACACAGAGTTAGCTTCAAAATTGCTTAACCTGTGTGCAAATTGCTTACCCCGTGCAAACGGGCTTAAACTCGCATACTAGTGCTAAAATATGCTTACTACTGCTTCTTGGTGCTTAAACTTGCTTACTAGTGCTTTATTCATTATGACACTGATACCTCACATGTGCATTTAATGTAGTACTCCAGTTCACAAATATATATGTTATTTAGTGGGTTATGCAACAATAATATTGATCATAATGTGCCTTGTCATGGAAAATGAAATGTGCTGCAGTGGGACTCTAATCAGGAATGCCTCCTCGTAAGGCGAATGCTCTGCCCACTACACTATTGCTATGCTGCTTCATTTGCATATATCTTCCTTGTTATCCTCTTCAGCCATTTAAGCTGCATTAACCATAGCTAAGTGATGGGCACACCTGTGCACCTACAGTTAGCTTTCATCAGATTTAAATTAAAAAAGGGTTTGTTCATTTTATTTGTATCTGCGATTGCTGCTGTATACATGGGGGAATGTTGCTGGGGCTATGGGGACACCTATGAGTGGTCCTGCTCATTTCTTAGGCTTTTCTGCTGTTCTCCATTGTGGTGGCATGTATATTCTGAGAACTCTGCCCTCAGACGTGCCCCCTGCACTCTTACACGCTCTGTGTAAGATTAGGAGCTTAGGCAGTGCACCTCATTACTATGCATGATGTACTGCCTTCCTGCTCCTAAATGGATGTTCCATGCAGGACTAAGCTAGTCCTGCATGGAAGTTTAGTAAATCTGGGGACATATGTTCAATGTTTCAAAACTTCAAAATCCTGAATGGAGTTCGGCATACAGTGAGGACTGGGAGATTTCCCTTGTCCTCACTGTAGTGTGATCTTGGAGGTGGTATATTTAAGTTGCGGGGTGTATGGGGTGCAACCCCCCACATGGGTGGTGCAGGGGGGGCTTGCCCCCCTGCATACACATGATTTAGTGTGTTGAGTGGTGTTCTGGGGGGGTTCAAAATTTCGAGATTCCAAGATCTCAATATTCTGAACTCACTATTCTGAAACTCTAGATTTTTAGATTTTGAAATTTCGTAGTGAACCTATATATATGTATATGTATATATATATATATATATATATATATATATATATATATATATATATATATATATATATATGGGTGTGTGTGTGTGTGTGTGTGTGTGTGTGTGTGTGTGTGTGTATGTACATGTATGCATATATATCTACGTATGTATAAATATATAGCCATAGTAAACATGAGTGTTGTATTTACCTTCTCAGATATATCCCACCATATTTATCTATGTGCATATTTAGATTTAAAAACATGACTGATTCAACACTATTTTCACTAACAAGTAGTAAGCAATTTTAGTAGTCAAAGCAGTAATTCACTACTATTCAGTACAGGTACTGAATTATAATATTTGAAAAAAGCAACAGACATTTTTACAGCTCAGACAGCTTAGTGATTAAGTGCTGTGACTATAGTTTAGAGGGTCCTGGGTTCAAGAACTGTTTACTTTGTTGCTAGGCAGAATAAGGACTGTTGGATACAGAGTGGTTAAGGCAGTTCTGAGCAGCGTTAAACGGGTTTGCGCGGGTTTGCCTAATGGTAAGAAGTGCTAATGTATGGTTAAACAAAAAGGTGTTTACACCATGTAGGCTTCACTTACCAGTGCACAAATCTGCTTAGCATTTACATTTAAGCAATGCTTACATGTTCCCAGCCCTGGAAACCAGCGATCACATTCCAGTCTGATAAAATAGCAGGGTAATGACATCTTTAATAACTGTATTTAAATAAATTTGCATAACATGTTTCTATGTGCTGTCATTACAGTAGCAAGGGGTGTGAGAATACTGTATGGGACATCTGAGTATACATGAGTAGTACCACAATCTTTTCTCTTTGTATGTGTTTCATACATGGGTAGCATCCCAGGTTATATGCAGTAACACTTGCATGTATTGTATCATTACATTACTACTTTTAACAGTGCTTTTCCAAGTAAGAGCAGATTGTAGTACTGAAACCATGCATCCCTGCATGCAAAGCTGGAATCTGAGTACTGACTATCGTGTTCTTGGTGTTTGAGCTATATATTTTTAAATATCTCCTATTGGATATTGATTTGATATGTTGATATTAACTGTAGACTACTATGTGTTTAGGACATGTCATTGAGGACTACTATCATGTAGTAATGGCATACCTATCAGTGTCAGACGTCTATCTGTCAAAACATTCATCCTAATGCATAACTTGTTGGCTAGCTATTTCTGTCTGCCCTCTGTACAGATGTGCAATTGTCAGGTATCCATCTTGGCTGCTTACAGACAATCGCTGATTGACTGACACTGACATGTCTGCTCAGCTGTGTTATGAATGCCACAGCTAGGAAACCCCACTCTGTATGCACCACATGCCATGGATACCTCAACCAGACTACCACAGTCAACAGAACATGCTTGGGTACAGGTCCATATCCCAGACACTAGCCATATTATGCAATGTATGTTGCATACATGTCAGTTCGAGCACCTCACTGGCCCTATGCAAGAGAAAACCAGATGATTGGATGTTGAATTTAACTGTCACCCTGGGGATCACTCAAGTGGCATCATTTGATAGATGGCCTGCTGACAAATGTCAGGTGGCATGATACCAGTGTATTCACATGCCGTACTCTTCTCATCTCTCCATGGACATTAGCCTGGTACACACCTAGGAACACCTGCACCTATGGACATCACTACTGACAAATGAGTCAGTGTGCATTACTGAAAATAACAGTGACTGTGTGTTTGTAAACTTGTAGTTAAAAATACGCTGAGGGCCTTTTCACCCACTACATCCCCCATTGCTATACTTAGAAAGGGCTGCTGCTATAATTCACATTAAATGTACCTTGTTACACTCTTCATCCTATGGGCTACCTGGAGCTTGCACTACTAGCATAACACTCTAATACAAATGGGTAGATAGGAATGGGTTACTCTAGTCCTGGCAAATGTGAGTGAGTGTGTGTGTGTGTGTGTGTGTGTGTGTGTGTGTGTGTGTGTGTGTGTGTGTGTGTGTGTGTGTGTGTGTGTGTGTGTGTGTGTGTGTGTGTGTGTGTTTGTGTGTGTGTGTGTGTGTGTTTGTGTGTGTGTGCAATTGTGTGTGAGTGTGCATATTTGTAGGAGACAGCTTTCAGAGGCCACATTCTCCAAATACACTAAACCTTGCCATGCATTATAAGGGATGGTGATGTTGCTGACATTAGGAGAGCCATGACAAACCCTCGCCCTACTATCCCTGTGACATGTGGAATAAATACACATCCCTGTAGTAACACTGATTAGATAGACAAGGGTTTGTACTGCAGTCCTGGTCAATGTGTGACTGTGGGTATGTCAGAGCATTATCATTGGTTTCAGTGAGTATGATATCCAATGTGGGGTGCGGGTGCTGGGTATGCTGTCTTTACACCATGGTACCCCCAGTACATGTCCATAGGTCCACTATATGAGTACCGCTGTCACCACCAACCATACAGGTAACTGAATACACTATCCAGCCCAATGATGCATGTGCTGTGTGGAAAAACTCTGCAACGGTATGGACTCGCTGACAAGGTAGTTAGCACTGCTAAACCCAGGTCTGTCAAATGTGTCTATAGGTTCATAGGTTCATACTAGGCTATCTGCCCTAGGGCATTTATAAGCCTAGCCAGAATGTGTTTGGCTTTTGCCACCCATTTTAAATTTATTTTGCTATGCCCTTTTTCGAGGTTAGTATACTGTGCCTCTGTCAAACAGTGACACAGAAGTGATACACGGGGTAAACCTACGATCTCCCATCCACTCATCAAGATTCCTCTTGAAGAGAGTCAATGAGGGACTCTGCCTAACCTGGACTGGGATTTTATTCCAGAGTGGAGGAAGCCTCTGGGTTATGAATCTGTCCCTCCAGCATGTCTTATTTATTTCAGTGCTGAGGTTCAAGTCTCTCGAGCACGTAGCTCGATGGGATTTAGATTTTCTGAGGTGCAGCATGTCCATTAATTCCAGGGTTGAACATGGCTTTATATGTCAGGCACAGATCGCCTCTGAACAGGCGGTCTGCCACTGAGTAGAGCTGGAGTTTTTTTAACCGGGCAGCATATGACATCTGTTTGAGCCCTTTGATCCTCTTGGTGAGGTACTTTTGGGGTCTTTCCAGTTGCTGCATGTGTCTGGTAAGGTACATCCCAAAAGGGGCATTGTACTCAATTATGGGCCTGATGAGGGATGAGTAAAGAGGCATGATGACCTCCCCTGATCTAGATGTGAATCTCTTCATGATTAGGTGGGCTATATAAAATGTTTTTCTAACCACTTTGGCCACGTGGTTGTCAAATGAGAGATTGCTATCAACTTGGGTCCCCAGGTCCCTAATTACTTCTTCTGTACTTAATGGATTACCACCTATGTGGTAATTTGTGGGCACTTTGTTTTGCCAAAGGGATGACTATACACTTTTGGCATTTAGCTTGAGGCCATGGCTCTGGCACCAGTTGTCTGTTTCTATGAGGCCCTTTTGGAGGATGCTTGTGTCGGCTGGAGAGTCGATTATGGCGCCCAGTTTGCAGTCATCTGTGAACTTGGTCAGCCACAGTCCTTCCGTGTTGGCCTGTACCTCCGAGAAATATATACCGAACAAGAGAGGTCCCAGGACTGAGCCTTGTGGGACACCACTTGTAACTGGTTTGGAGTCTGACATGGCTCCAGCAATTCTAACCATGTGGGTTCTGTCCTTGAGCCAGTTTGCAATCCATCTAGTAACATAGGGGTTTATATTTAAGCTGGTGAGCTTATCAATAATGCCCAAGTGGGGTATTGTATCGAAGGCTTTTGCGAGGTCCAGGTAGGCTGTGTGGACCACCTTCCCCTCGTCAATGGCCTTGGTGACTGTTTCAAAGAAATCAACCAGGTTTAAGAGGCAGGATCTGCCCTTAACAAAGCCGAACTGGGTAGGATCCAGTGTCTGCAGGTCCCCAATATCTTTATTTATGAGGTCCATGATGATCCTTTCCATAGCTTTGCAGACCAAGCTAGTCAGGCTTATGGGGCGATAGTTTCCAGGATCCATTGAGGCACCACCTTTATGGAGAGGGACCACTGTTGCTGTATGCCACTCTTTGGGCACATATCCTGTAGTAAGGCTGAGATTGAACAGTAGTTTTATGTTTGGGTTTAGCTCTTCTTGGAGTTCATGTAGGACGCAGCCCGGGACACCCTCTGGTCCCATTGATGCTGTGTTTTTTGCTTTGGAGAGGGCGGCTCTTACCTGAGCATCTGAGATGTCAGGGGGGCGGCACTCTGCTGGGATAGATATTTGCCCTTTTGGTGGGGAAGGGGGGGAGAAGTTTGCGCTGAACCTGTCAGCTAGGATGTTGGCAATGTCTGTGGGTTCAGTGTATTTTTTGTCATTTTGGACTAATTCTGAGCATATCTGGGAATTATCATCCAGGTTCCTAACATAACTAAAGAAAGCCTTGTGATTATCCTTAGTGTCTTGTGCAATTTTTCTCTCGAAGCTGGCCTTAGACAATTTTATGAGTGCCCGTAGTTTTTTGCTAATACTGATCAGAGATGCCTTCCCTTTTTGGGATTTTGCTCTATCATTTAGTAGCTTCCTCCTTCTATTGTATAGTTTGTTTATGGCTGGGGTCCACCAGACTGGACGTCTGCCTTTGGAGGATTGGGTCTTGGTTTTATTTGGGATCGCATGATCCATGCATTCCTGAAGGTGTTCATAGAATGCGTTTATAAAGGATTCTGCGGTCTGGGCTGTATTTTCCACAGGCCCGGGGGCTTTGAAGGATTCCACCTCGGTTTTGAGGAGTGCGAAATTTGCTTTAGAGAAGTTTTTCACTGTGGTTTTCTGGGCAGGGGGTGGGGTCGGGATGTGAATATCCATTGAGATTAGTTTATGGTCTGATCTTACCAGTGAGGGATACACTTCTGGTCTAGAGCATAGAGTCCCCATGTTGGTGATGATCAGGTCCAGTATGTTTTCCCCTCTTGTGGGAGTGGTAACAAGTTGTTCCATAGCATTTGAGTTTATAAATTCTAGGAACCTTTGGGCTAGGGTGTTGGAGCTAAAGTAATGCTCCCAGTCTATGTTTGGGTAGTTGAAGTCGCCCAGTATAATGGTGTTTGGAGAGACCTTCATATTTTCCAGTGTTCTCAAGAAGGCCGAGTGGGGTTCCTGGGTTTGGGAGGGTGGTCTGTAGCAGGCTATAAACTGGAAGGCAGTTTTACCCACTGTTAGTTGCACGTGGATAGTCTCTGATGCTTCGTGCTTTGCCACCAACCTGGAGGTGTGGGTATCTTTGATGAATATCGATACTCCCCCTCCTTTTGTGGTTCAGTCCAAGTTTTGGGGCCGAAAAGCATGGTATGAGGTATAACCTGGTAGTGCTGGGGTGCTCTCGGGATCCCTGAACCAGGTTTCTGTTACTGCACAGATATCGATGTTCTCCATGCTAAGGAGAGTTTTGAGTGCGTGCATCTTGAGGTTTAGACATCTGACGTTGAGTAGCATTACTCTTAGTTTCTTATCCCTTGTGATACCTATGGAGGTGGGTTTGTCTTTTGAGCCTTGCCTAAAAAAGGCACTATGGGAGTAGCAAGAGCCTTTGCCAATATCCAAAAGCCCAGGGGTGACAGGTGCAAGCCGTCCCTAGCGAAGCATCATGGCTTGTCGAGCATATCATCCCAAGCTGACAGGCATTGGATCCCCTTTGAATGACACCAGTACTTAAGCCAATTGTTGAAATTGATCATCTTGTCTTCATATTGTGGCATCATTCTTGGTGAGGGTAAGATGCTACTCAAGGTCAGGGTCATACCGGCCTGGGCTACATGCTCAGAGAGCTCCTTTATGTCTCTTTTGATGTAGTCCAGGGAGGTACATCTCAGGTCATTCACACCAGCATGGACAATGACTGAGTCATATTTGTACTTGCCTTGGAGTGACCTGAGTGCTTGTGTTATGTGGCGGATCCTAGCGCCTGACAGTCTGCTCACCGTGACCCTCTCCTTGTTCAGCCTGGTGAGCGGGACGTCAGTATGCCTGACGATAGAGTCACCTATTACAAGTGTATCAGGTATGTTGTTTAGTCTTAAGGGCTGTGACTGTTTGACACACTGGCTTTGTGAGCTATGTGTTGCACGTGTTTTGTTTTGGGGTAGTGGTTGCTTGGGTGTCTGCTTTGGAGGTCTATGCTGCTTGGGCAGATATTTATTTAGAGCCTCCGAGTATGTTTTTGTGTGATTATGTGTTTGGTTTGCTGTCGTGGTAGGTCTATGTGATACTGGAATTGTAGTGAGTGTAGTTTCCCTCTCCTCCTGACTGGTTATGCCAGTACTGAGTTGAGAGAGCTTAGCCTCCAGTTTGGCTATATGGTTGCATCTCTCACATGTGTTGGAATTTGTTGGGAGGAGGAGAGGGTTGTCTGTGTACATGAGGCAGTTGTAACATTGCTTCAAGATTCCCAGATTCACCAGCTGGACCGGAGAGGAGATTGACAACTGACCTTTGGACATGCTAGAATAATATTGGGAATTCCTTAATAATTGAAAACAAGGGCCAGTGGGGAGTGAGGGTGTAGTGCTTTTAATTTTTAGTGCTGACTTATATAATTGCTTTCGTGAGCAAGTGCCAGGTAACTTAAGTGCAATGTGTTACAGGTAACTTAAATGCAAAAACGACAAACAGTAACTTTCTTTCAAGTGAAACAAGGAAATAAGTACAGTAAGCAATGCAGATATCACAAGTGATCCACAGAAGCGATGAGAAGCCACGTATTAGGTGGAATTAGCATTCCAGGGAAATAACAAGCAAACAAACAACAAGCATATAAACAAAGCTAGATTAAGCAGGCGTGGATCTAGTCTATGCTACAGCAAACAAGGTGTACCAATTTCAGTAAGATACAGTTCAAATATTCAGGCACTATAAACCTTTAACCAGAAATTCCCAGCTCAGAAGGGCAGAGTCCAGCCTCTTCTCCCACAAGAGAGCAGACCACGAACCTTCTTAATGTAAAATAACTGGCCTGAAGCCCAAGAGCTTAAACCAGAACTAATACACTTTAAGAATAACAGACACTGGGCTCTCAATCAGCAGTTCCCAACTTAGAAGGATGAAAGCTACCTGTTCTGCCACCACAGTGCATGCCACAAACCTTCCTAATGTAAAACAACTGGTCTGAAGCCCAAGTGCTTAGTCCAAAAGATTTAGAATGATAGCTACACTTTAATCAAGTTACTACCAAGCAGTAATAAATACAATTGAATACTTTAGAGAATGCCTAGATTAGTGCTCAAGTTACACAAACAAAGCTAGATCCAGCAGGCCCAAATCCAGTCTATGCCACAGCAAACAAGGCGCACCAACTTCAGTAAGAAGCAATTCAGATATGCATGCACTATAAGCCTTTAACCAGAAATTCCCAACTCAGAAGGGCAGAGTCCAGCCTCTCCTCCCACAAGAGTGCAGACCACGAACTCTCTTAATGTAAAATAACTGGCCTGAAAGCCCAAGTGCTTAAACCAGAATTAATACCCTTTTAGAATAACAGACACTGAGCCCTCAATCAGCAGTTCCCAACCTAGAAGGATGTAAGCTACCTGTTCTGCCACTACAGTGCAGACCACAAACCCTCTCAGTGCAAAACAACTGGTCCAAAGCCCAAGTGTTTAAACCAAAAGGCTTATAATGAGTTACACCAAGCAGTAATAAATACAACTGAGTACTTTTAAGATGATGCAAAAGTAAAATAAAGTAGGTAGAAACACAAGTACAGTAAAAGCAGATGAAATTTTTTTTTTTCTGAACAAGTGCTGAGATCAAAGAAACAGATTTGAGTGCTGAAACTAGAAAACTGGCTAGTTATAAGAAAAAAAATCTAAGCTAGAAGGCTTCCCTCCAACACATAAGTGCTTGGGGGCTCAGAAGCCTACAAATAGTCTATACCACTTAACAGGAAAGGCAGGAAACAAGCTTATTTTTTTTTTCTGTTTCACAGATGCTCTCTTTGTACACAGTAGGAGTGCCTGAAATCAGAATATGATCTCACTGCACTCAGTTGAGTGAGCAAATGAGATGGGCCCAGAAGGAGTATACAAACACAAATTTACAAGAGGGGCAGGCAGTTTCAAGGACACTAAGATTAACACCAAAACAAAACCAGGGAGGGTGGGTGGGACTAACTGAAGAGCAGAGTCAAAACTTCCAGTTCAGTTAATATTCCTGCAACACAGTTAAAATCAATTTAAATACTGTATTTCTTTGAAAAAAAAGTGCAGATAAAGGTACTTAAATTCTCTTATACATCCAGTTGAATACAGCAAGTTCTTAGCCGGCCAAAGCTGAGGTTTTTAAGCAGAAAATATTTCACACTGTACCACTTAAATAGGCAAGGACAGGAAATCAAAGAATGTGGCTACCCCCACACCTGAAATTACTAGCAAATAACAAAATTTAGCAAACACTAACTTCCAGTTCAGTTAATATTCCTGCAACACAGTTAAAATCAATTTAAATACTGTATTTTTTTTTAAAAAAGTGCAGATAAAGGTACTTAAATTCTCTTATACATCCAGTTGAATACAGCAAGTTCTTAGCCGGCCAAAGCTGAGGTTTTAAGCAGAAAATATTTCACACTGTACCACTTAAATAGGCAAGGACAGGAAATCAAAGAATGTGGCTACCCCCACACCTGTAATTACTAGCAAATAACAAAATTCAGCAAACACTGACTAACTTCCAGTTCAGTTAATATTCCTGCAACACAGTTAAAATCAATTTAAATACTGTATTTTTTGGAAAAAAAAAGTGTAGATAAAGGTACTTAAATCCTCTTATACGTCCATTTGAATACAGCAAGTTCTTAGCCGGCCAAAGCTGAGGTTTTTAAGCAGAAAATATTTCACACTGTACCACTTAAATAGGCAAGGACAGGAAATCAAAGAATGCAGCTACCCCCACACCTGTAATTACTAGCAAATAACAAAATTCAGCAAACACTGACTAACTTCCAATTCAGTTAATATTCCTGCAACACAGTTAAAATCAATTTGAATACTGTATTTTTTGAAAAAAGTGCAGATAAAGGTACTTAAATTCTCTTATACGTCCAGTTGAATACAGCAAGTTCTTAGCCGGCCAAAGCTGAGGTTTTTAAGCAGAAAATATTTCACACTGTACCACTTAAATAGGCAAGGACAGGAAATCAAAGAATGTGGCTACCCCCACACCTGTAATTACTAGCAAATAACAAAATTCAGCAAACACTGACTAACTTCCAGTTCAGTTAATATTCCTGCAACACAGTTAAAATCAATTTAAATACTGTATTTTTTTGAAAAAAAAGTGTAGATAAAGGTACTTAAATTCTCTTATACGTCCAGTTGAATACAGCAAGTTCTTAGCCGGCCAAAGCTGAGGTTTTTAAGCGTGACTTTATGTGTTTGTCAATGTGTATATGACAGTGTGTAATACTATGTATTGTTCATTAACACCCAGTAAAACCCCCATTACCATACTTTACAAGGCCTGGTGATGTTCTTCACTTAACAGGTAGCTCGGGACACACCTCATCCTAAAAGCTCTGTGGAGTGTCCAATTAAGGCCAAACACATTAGTAGCAATAAGTACCCAGGTAGGGGTTCTCCTCTCAGTGTTGCCAAGTAAGTGTGTGTATATGAAGGGATCTACTTCAGTTTGCAGAAAATATATGTCCCAGGAGATCATTTGTTCGAGAACTAACTGGCAAAAGTAACATTTCAAAGCAATCATCTTGTGGAAATTCATTCCATCAAAACTAGTAGTGGATGTGTAAATGCCCCCTTCCACACTGTACAGCTGTACAGTAATACTAGAGTTGGTATATATAGTTGGGTTGGTCTATATTAGATCATCAAAATAGCAGAATTTTGAATGATCTAATATCGAACCCAATATTGCAAACGCTGAAAACAGTGAAGCTGCACAAAACCAAATTCTTTCCTAGGGAAAGAATTCGGTTGGCCGTTGTTGTGTCTTTGCTATTTTCAGTGATGCAGTGGAAAGTTAAGGGTTGGGTTAAGGTAAGTGTGTGATTGTGTGGATGTTCAGGTTAGGGCGCGGGTCAAGTAAGTGTGCAATTGTGACAGAATTTGGGGTTAGGGGTGGGATAAGTGAGTTAGGGTTAGGGCGCAGGTGAGGTGAATGTGTGATAGTGAGAATTTGGGGTTAGGGGTGGGTTAAGTGAGTTAGGGTTAGTTCACGGGTGAGGTGAGTGTGCAATAGTAAGAATTTGGGGTTAGGGGTGGGTTAAGTGAGTTAGGGTTAGGGCGTGGGTGAGGTGAATGTGCGATAGTGAGAATTTGGGGTTAGGGGTGGGTTAAGTGAGTTAGGGTTAGGGCGCAGGTGAGGTGAGTGTGCGATAGTGACAGACCTTAGGGTTAGGGTCTAGATTAAGGTAAGTGGATAGATAGTAGTGTATGTGCAGTGTAGTGTAGGGTTAGATGTAACTTTTAAATGTATGTGTGTGGATTGCTGCTTTTTAATGTGCTTGTGTTGTGTGTGTGTGTGTTTTTCTTGGAACAGCAAATTTTTTCCCTGGGAAAACAATTCACTGTTTTGAGGTTTCGATATTGTTAGGGTTCGGGTTTTGCATTTCTACGTTACTGCATTCAGTAATGAGCCATTTCGATGATCTGATATAGACCCTAGTTGGGTGTGGTTGTTGTGGGCACAGCCACCAACATTGGGTCATTGTTGTGCGTATCCCTCCTGCTTAGTGTGCTGTTATACTGTACAGTTTATGTTAACAGGTTAAGTAGTTGTTGATCACACTATGTGTGGTTCTATGCTACCCCGCACCCTCCAAAGTTGGGGGCTGTGACACCCACACCAGCACACCTATGTTTACCAACTCCAGGACTGCACTACATTGGGGAAGAGGACATATACCCTGCCAGTACCATTGTCAATGACATTAAACTGGCAGACTGATTATTTACTGATGTGGTGTTTTGGCAATTTGGTCTTGGTGGAATTACATAGGCCAAAATGAGTTCACTGCAAAATTAAGTACATCCATGTGAACAGTATTCTCTATGTATTGCTTCAACACCATAGTTTCTGTGTGTGTGTTATTCACAAACAGTTGGTGTGTGCCACCCAGTACACTTACCATTGTCCACTTTAGAAGAGCTGCTTACATCAGCCACCATGCACTCACCTGTATACACCCCTTAGAGATATCAGCCATGTGGCACATACAGTAACTGTTATACACACCTGTAACTTGTGTTCAGCTGTACTCGGGATATGACACAGTCAATGTATCACCACAGTGCCACACCCCTTGTAGGAAAGTACAGCAGACCAACATCCTGCTGACACATAGACACCTAGAACACAAACAGAATACATTATGTAGACCACAATCAGTCAGTGTTAATAACAGCTATAATGCATCATG
The DNA here is from genome assembly GCF_019279795.1 of Protopterus annectens. Classification (NCBI taxonomy): domain Eukaryota; kingdom Metazoa; phylum Chordata; order Ceratodontiformes; family Protopteridae; genus Protopterus; species Protopterus annectens. The sequence continues at coordinate 1,228,037,069 of NC_056733.1, forward strand.
GCTGGATAGCTACACATCCTGACATATAAGCATTAATCATTCCAGCTGACAACATGTTAAATAGCATTATATTGCTAAACCTTAGTACATTCACCCTGTGCATCAGAACCATATTAGCATGTACCTGCATTGATGGTATGGATGACAGGGATGTGGCACAGGTATCATCATATGCACAGGGTGTGTTGTGGGTTTGCCAGAGGCCTAGGCTGAGACATTTGGTTGACTTCATGTGCGTGGGTTACGGGGTTCTTTATTAAATGGCCTGTGCAGACATGGTGTGTGTAGGTATGGAGGTGGCCTAGTTGTGTTGGTGATGTGTGTGTATGTATACACACATTTTCTGCCATGTGGATGCCCTATACAGGAGTTTGTTGGACAGCTGCAGATTGTATATGGCAGGGTGTACAGTTCATTGTATCTGGCCACAGACATAGAAACTGTGCCTGCCAAGGGTTGCACGGGCACTACCAGGCAGAAGCCCATATATGGTACTCCGCCCTGATGATGACAATTGTCCGCTGGATCCACGTCCCTATTGGGACCAGCCAAGACCATGTACATGTAGCCTGCTGCATTGTGGTGTGGACAGCACCCCCCTGCAGTGCTGGTGCTGGTGCTGGTACTGCTACTATTGGAGTGGTCGTGAGTTGTTGCATGTAGACATCCACCTGTTGGTGTTGCTGACCTACGTCCATATGGCTGACACCCTACTCCGACCACATGCTCTACCACAGACACCACATGGTTGAGGATTTCCACCATCTCACCCAATCGTCTATCCATGACTTCTGCAAAATAATGGTGGACACCTGCAATATCACGGATGTAGTCACATACAGCAGGAAGAGTAGCCCTCTGGAGCCTCAGACTATCTCTGGTGTAACATTCCATACATGCCTGTGCCTCCATGATGGCCCAAAACATGCATCTGGTGAGACCTGCTGTGGTACTTCTGCCAGGGGCATGAAGACCAGCAGCCCTCCTACGAGCACCACTGTACATCTGTCTGTGAGGTACCTTGCTGGTCAACCAGTTATGGCTGCTGTGTACAGACACATTTGCCATAGTCACCACAATTTCCTGTCCCATGCCACCACCCATCAACTGACCTCATCTATGGCCACTGGTGATGGGGTATGTATGGGCATTGTGACTGTGTGCCGGGACAGGGTGAATAAAAGTGGGATGTCAACCACTGGCACAGATTCAGCCCCTGACAATTCTGCCTGTGCTTCACTATGCCTATCATCATTGTCAGAGTCTGTATGGACACTAACATCAGTTTGTCTGCAGGAGGGACCCTGATCCACCTTGCCACCTGTGAGGGGCAGACAGGAAATGTAAATTAAGACCTGTACATTATGGTTTACTTCTACACACATACACACACACACACACACACACACACACACACACACACACACACACACACACACATACACTTACAGGTGAGGTGGCACAAAGATATTACACAGACCTCTCATTACCCAACAGTCAACATGCATGACATATGGCACTCAACAGCATGCACTGCAGCCATACTCAATTCTTCTTACAAAAATTATACATCTCTGTGATGCATGAATTGTGTTAGTAGGTGATGGCTCTTCCCCTGGAACACACTGCACCCATGTACACAGTATTGCTGTGCACCTGTACAGCACACTAGCATGTACTATGCACCATACCTCACAAGTGTACACACCATTGCTGAATGTGTATATGTGTGGCAGCTATGTTTGCTCTATTGTTCACAGCTCCTATGTGTTTGCCTGACACATACCTGGGATGATATGAGGACTGGTGTCAGTAATTAATGCCTGTCCTTTGATTTTCAGATCTCATCATCATCAGTTCATGTATGTGCAATAAAATCCAGTTACACTGACAATCTTCAAAGCTTAATGTGGATATGAGGAGTGTACACACCCTTGTTGACATGCCAGCTTCTTCTGTGATATGCAATGGGACCGCAATACTGCGTTTGTTAACATTACACACACCTGATATGTGACATATGACCTGTGCAATCCAATACAGTATCAAACAAATGTGTTAGTCATGCAAATGCTGAATGAGATGCATACAATATGTGGTTTGCATAAGTGTGCACACCCTTAACACAATGGTTTGTTGAAGCGCCTTTTAAGTGAAATACATCAGTTACTATTACCGGAAGGGGTATACTAGCATGGCCCATCTTCACTTGCCATTATTTGGTCACTCTTCCCTACAAATGCCCCCCCAACTCTGCCAGATTGCAAGGTCAGGTCATGTGCACAGCCTTTGGAGGTCACACAGTGGCTTTGCTGTTGTTCTAGAGTCAGGTTATGTCTGGCACAATTCATAACCTTCACTGTGTTCAGATACAGCAATTCATAGCAACCTTTGGATGTATGCTTCAGTTCACCGTTGTGTTTCAAGCTGATACCCCTCCCCATCCTCAGCCTTAATGAAGATGCTTGACAACTATGGGCCACACATGAGTGTTATTTTGCAGTGTTCCAAAATCCAAACACCATGTCTACCAGCCTAGTTCCAGCTAATGAACAGCAAACCTAAAGGTGTACACTGGCACCAGTAAGCTAAATATAAGAGACGGTGGCCCTGAGGTGGAGTGAGGTGTTGCTTGTGCACCATTACACATTGCAACACGTGCCTTTGGAAGACTTGATGTTATGCTTATGCTACCTGTAGAGAGCACTGGATGATATATCATATGGGACAACTCTTCTGTCTGATTACTCTAACCCATAGGCCACACTTATGCAGAATTCAGGCAATTGTCAACACAGGCACTGCACAGGCAGTAATTGCTAGACATTTCTGCAAGTCCCGCAGTGTTGCTGCATGTTTCTGGGCAGCCTCCATTACCAGTTTGCAACATGTTTTGTCATTTGAGTCCAATATAAGTAAAAGGTTAGGTACTTGTGCGCGAAGTGGTTTCCATATAAATATGGAATAAATCCTAGATGCAGTTCAGTTTCAGGCATTCAATCAAAAGCAAAACTTGTCCAATGCTAATCCAAATTTATTGTACACGAACTGACAGGACAAAAGACAGAGATGAGCGCTTTCACTAAAGTTAGCTTCTTCAGATCTTTACATTCTCACTTTAGGTTATTGCTTTATATAGCGTTCTCATTAATTGTTGATTAAAAAATTGATGTCAATTAAACAATTTCATAGAAAAAAGAGGGAAATTATACATTCAGACATTTAAAGTAGAACGTCATTACAGAATATCATGAAAATCACCATGTATCAACTACAGAAAAAGTTCACCATGTATCAACTACAGAAAAAATTCATATAACATAGTAAACTACATTTAAACATTGAAACATAACCAGGACTATTAAAAGCATTAAAAGGAGAGAGGGTTTGCTGTACAGAAAAATCATTAGACCTTAAATATGGGATATTCATGTGGAGCGTGAACCCATATAATATAATTGTATATTCTATCATACTGTATAGATAAATATCCTCGATTGGTGTGGTGAATATTTAGATGTGTACTATTGAAGCCATAACATTGTTTTTGATAGAACAATATTTATAATATTTCCTAACTGGAACATGATAGAGCATATTAAATAATGAGCATGATAAAATTCTAAAAATTCCATATGTATTGAATAAATAGGTGTAAGTATGAATGAGGAATATAAATAAAAATATTAATGAAATACATGATGAAATAGTTAAAACTTGATAGAAAATATATATATATTTATAACCAAAAATATGTATATGTGAAACGCAACATGTATATATGCAAGTATATATGTAATGTTTTCATATCAATTTATATATGTAGATGTAATTATGAAGAAGTAAAAATGTAATAGAATGATAGACAAGGTGAAATATATGATTAGAAATGATTGATGGTTAAAACTTTATTGTATATATATATATATGTATATGTAACCAGTATGTGTATGTGTAAGGTATAATATGTATATATATGTAATGTCAATTATGTATGAGTATAATTATAACAATAATAATTGATTGGTATGAATGATAACTTAATATATATATACTTGAATGGCTGTTTTTGTTTTGGTGTTAATCTTAGTGGCATTGAAACTGCCCGCCCCTCAGCCTGCCTCTGGGCCCATCTCATTTGCTCACTCAACTGAGTGCAGTGAGATCATATTCTGATTTCAGGCACTCCTACTGTGTACAAAGAGAGCATCTGGGAAATAGAAAAAAAAAAAATTAAGCTTATTTCCTGCCTTTCTTGTTAAGTGGTACAGACTATTTGTAGGCTTCTGAGCCCCCAAGCCCTTCTGTGTTTGAGGGAAGCCTTCTAGCTTGTTTTTTTTTTCTTGTAACTAGCCAGTTTTCTAGTTTCAGCACTCAAATCTGTTTCTTTGATCTCAGCACTTGTTCAGAAAAAAAAAAAAAAAAAAAAAAAAAAAAAAAAAATTTCATCTGCTTTTACTGTACTTGTGTTTTTACCTACTTCTTTTTACTTTTGCATCATCTTAAAATACTCAATTGTATTTATTACTGCTTGGTGTAACTCATTCTAAGCCTTTTGGTTTAAACACTTGGGCTTCGGACCAGTTAGTTGTTTTGCACTGAGAGGTTTGTGGTCTGCACTGTTGTGGCAGAACAGGTAGCTTACATCCTTCTAGGTTGAGAACTGCTGATTGAGGGCTCAGTGTCTGTTATTCTAAAAGTGTATTAATTCTGGTTTAAGCACTTGGGCTTTCAAGCCAGTTATTTTACATTAAGAGGGTTCGTGGTCTGCACTCTTGTGGGAGGAGAGGCTGGACTCTGCCCTTCTGAGCTGGGAATTTCTGGTTAAAGGCTTATAGTGCATGCATATCTGAACTGTTTCTTACTGAAGTTGGTGCGCCTTGTTTGCTGTGGCATAGACTGGATTCGGGCCTGCTGGATCTAGCTTTGTTTGTGTAACTTGAGCACTAATCCAGACATTCTCTAAAGTATTCAATGGTATTTATTACTGCTTGGTTGTAACTTGATTAAAGTGTAGCTATCATTCAAGTCTTTTGGATTAAGCACTTGGGCTTCAGACCAGTTGTTTTACATTAGGAAGGTTTGTGGCAAGCACTGCGGTGGCAGGACAGGTAGCTTTCATCCTTCTAAGTTGGAAACTGCTGATTGAGAGCCCAGTGTCCAAGTGTATTAGTTCTGGTTTAGGCACTTGGGCTTCAGGCCAGTTATTTTACATTAAGAAGGTTCGTGGACTGCACTCTTGTGGGAGAAGAGGCTGGACTCTGCCCTTCTGAGCTGGGAATTTTCTGGTTAAAGGTTTATAGTGCCTGAATATTTGAACTGTATCTTACTGAAATTGGTTCACCTTGTTTGCTCTAGCATAGACTAGATCCAGGCCTACTGAATCTAGCTTTGTTTATATACTTGTTGTTTGTTTGCTTGTTATTTCCCTGGAAGCTAATTCACCTAATACGCAACTTCTCAGCTTCTGTGGATCACTAGTGATATCTGCATTGCTTACTGTACTTATTTCCTTGTTTCACTTGAAAGAAAGTTACTGTTTGTCGTTTTGCATTTAGTTACTTGTATCACATTGCACTCAAGTTACCTGGCACTTGCTCACTAAAGCAATTATATAAGTCAGCACTAAAAATTAAAAGCACTACACCCTCACTCCCCACTGGCCCTTGTTTTCAATTAAGGATTTCCCAATATTATTCTAGCATGTCCAAAGGTCAGTTGTCAATCTCCTCTCCGGTCCAGCTGGTGAATCTGGGAATCTTGAGGCAATGTTATAACTGCCTCATGTACACAGACAACCCTCTCCTCCTCCCACATAACACAAATACTTGAGAGATGCAGCTATTTAGCCAAACTGGAGGCTGAGCTCTCTCAACTCAGGACTGGCAAGACCAGACAGGAGGAGAAGGCAACTACACACACCACAAAACCAGCCTCACATAATGCTACCACTCCACTGAATCAAACACATAAACACACAAAGACATACTCGGAGGCTCTGAGTAAAATTTACCTAAACAGCAGAGGCCTCCAAAGCAGACACCCAAACAACTGCTACCTCAAGACACCCCACAAGCAACACATAAACCACAAAAGCAGTGTGCAAAGCAGTCACAGCCCTTAAGGCCAAATACAACACCAAACATACTTGTCATAGGTGACTCCATAGTCAGACACACTGACGTCCCACTCACCAGGCTGAACAAGGAGAGGGTCACAGTAAGCTGCCTATCGGGCTAGAATCCGCCACATAACACAAGCACTGGGTCACTCCACAGCAAGTACAAATATGACACAGTCATTGTCCATGCTGGTGTGAACGACCTGAGACGCACCTCCCTGGACTACATGAAAAGAGACATAGAGGAGCTCTCTGATTATGTAGCCCAGGCAGGTATGACCCTAACCCTGAGCAGTATCCTTCCTTCACCAAGAATGATGCCACAATATAGAGACAAGATGATCAGCTTTAACAATTGGCTTAATGTCTGGTGTCATTCAACGGGGATCCAGTGTCTGTCTGCCTGGGATGACATGCTTGACAAGCCACGCTGCTCAGCAAGGGACGGCTTGCACCTGTCACCCCTGGGATTCCGGATATTGGCTAAGGCTCTTGCCACCCCCATAGTGCCTTTTTTAGGCAAGGCTCAAATTCTAAACCTACCACCCTAGAAAACAAAAATGGGAAGAAATTGAGGGTAATGCTGCTCAATGCCAGAAGTCTAAATCTCAAAATGCACGCACTCGAGGCCCTTCTCAGTATGGAGAACATCGATGTCTTTGCTGTAACTGAAACCTGGTTCAAGGCTCCTGAGAGCACCCGGCACTATTAGGTTTTACCTCATATCATGCGTTCCGCCCCAAAACCCGGACCACTCCACAAAAGGAGGGTGTATCCATATTCATAAAGGATACTCACACCTCCAGGTTGGTGGCAACGCATGAAGCTTGAAACCATCCAGGTGCAACTAACAATAGGCAAAACTGCTCTACAAATTGTAGCATGCTACAGGCCACCCTCTCAAACTCAGGAACCCCACACAGCCTTCCTGAAGACACTGGAGGGTATAAATGTATCTCCAAACACCATCATATTGGGTGACTTCAACTACCCGAATATAGACTGGGAACATTACTCAAGCCCTAACTTTCTAGCCCAACGGTTCCTGGAGTTCATAAATTCAAATGCCATGGAACAGCTAGTCACTGTTCCCACGAGAGGAGAAAATATACTAGATCTCATTGTCACAAACATGGGGACAAAATGCTCCACACCGAAGTATATCCCTCATTGGTGAGATCTGATCATAAACTAATCTCACTGGAAATCCACATCCCGCCCCACCCCAAACAAAAAGACCATAGTGAAGAACTTCTCTAAAGCAAACTTCACACTACTCAAGACTGGTGTGGTATCCTTCAAGGCCCCTGAGTCAGAGGAAACCACAACCCAAGCTGGAAGCCCTTACAAATGCCTTCTATGAACACCTCCAGGACTGCATGGATCAGGCAATCCCAAATAAAACCAAGACTCTTTCCACAAAGGGCAAACGTCCAGTCTGGTGGACCCCAGCCATTAACAAACTTTACAATAAGAGGAGAAAGCTATTACATGATAGAACAAAATCCATAAAAGGGAAGTCACCCTGATCATTATTAGTAAAAAATACGAGCACTCATAAAATCAACTAAGGACAATTTTGAGAGAAAAATTGCCATGGATTCAAAGGACAATCATAAGGCCTTTTTCAGCTATGTTAGGAACCTGGGTGGAAACTCACAGATATGCTCAGAATTAGTCCAAAATGATACAAAAATCACTGAACCCACAGACATTGCCAACATACTGGCAGACAGGTTCAGTGCAAACTTCACCCCTCTCCCCTAAAGGAGAGATAACTATCCCAGCCGAGTGTAGCCTCCCGGACATCTCAAATGCGCAGGTGAAAGCTGCTCTCTCTAAAGCTAAAAACACAGCATCAATGGGACCGGATGGTGTCCCCGGCTGTGTGCTACACGAGCTAAATGAGGAATTAAACCCGCACATAAGGCAGCTGTTTAATCTCAGCCTTACCACAGGATACGTGCCCAAGGAGTGGCGACGGCAACTGTGGTCCCACTCCACAAAGGTGGCCTCTACGGACCCTGGTAATTACCGCCCACTAAGCTTAACAAGTCTAGTCTGCAAAGCTATGGAGAGGATCATAATGGAGCTCATAAACAAAGATATAGGGGACTTGCAGACATTGGACCCGACCCAGTTTGGCTTTGTCAAGGGAAGATCATGCCTTTTGAACTTGGTCGACTTCTTCGAAATAGTCACCAAGGCCATTGATGAGGGAAAGGCAGTCCATACAGCCTACCTTGACCTTGCAAAGGCTTTCGACACAATACCCCACTCGGGTATTGTAGAAAAACTTACCAGCTTAAATGTAAACCCATATGTCACAAGATGGGTTGCAAACTGGCTTAAGGACAGAACCCACAGGGTTAGAGTTGCTGGCGCTGTGTCAGACTCCAAGCCGGTCACAAGTGGTGTCCCACATCGGTCCTTGGCCCCCTATTGTTTGGCATCTACTTCTCAGAAGTACAGGCCAACATGGGAGGACTTTGGCTGACAAAGTTTGCAGATGACTGCAAACTGGGCGCCATAGTGGAAAGTGCATCGGACACTGATATCCTTCAGAAGGGACTCACGGAAACAGATAGCTGGTGCCAGAGCCATGGCCTGAAGTTAAACGCCAAAAAATGTATAGTCATACCCTTCGGGAAAAACAAGGTAACCCCAAGCTACCATATAGGTGGCAATCCACTAAGCACAGAAGAGGTTATCAGGGACCTGGGGACCCAGGTTGACAGTGGCCTTTCTTTGACACTCACATTGCTAAAGTGGTTAGAAAGACCTTCTACATTGCCCACCTGATCATGAAGGGATTCACATCCAGATCTAGTGAGGTCATTGTTCCCCTGTACTCTTCACTTATCAGACCAATGATCGAGTACAATGCCCCATTCGGGATGTATCTCACCCGACATCTGCAGCAATTGGAGAGACCCCAAAAGTTCCTCACCAAAAGGATAAAGGGACTCCAAAATCTGTCATATGCTGCCAGATTGAAGAAACTCCAGCTCTATTCAGTCGCATACCGCCTGCTCAGAGGTGACATGTGCCTGACATACAAGGCCATGTCCAACCCGGAATTAATGGACATGCTCCACCTCAAAAAATCCAAATCCACCAAAACCACTAGAGCAAGCGACTTAAACCTTAGCACGGATATAAATAGGACGTGCTGGAGGGATAGATTTATCACTCAGAGACTCCCTATGCTGTGGAATAAAATCCCGGTCCATGTGAGGCAGAGCACCTCGCTGACTCTGTTCAAGAGAAATCTAGACCTGTGGATGGGAGATCGTAGGTTTACCCCGGGAATCATCTCTGGGTCACTGCTGGACAGAGGCACAACAAACTAATGGGCACAGTATTTTTTCATATAAGGGGTGGCGTAAGCCACAATAATTTGGGCTAGGCTTATAAATGCCTTAGGGCAGATAGCCTAGTATAAACCTATGAACCTATGAACCTATGAACCTATGTATGAAAGTATGCATATATGAGATGTATAAACATATAAAAAAATATATATATATAAAAATATAAAAATGTATATGGATGGTTTAAATAATTTTATAAATATATAAATATTAAATATTAAATATGCATAAAAATGTATAGATAAATATATATAAAAGTGTAGTATATGTAAATGTATAAATGTGTGTGTATAAATAGATATAAAAGTAAACATGAATGTATAGATATATATATATATGTACATAAATTATGTCATTATAAATGAACAGACGTGGAGGTATATAAGAAAAATATAGATATGTGAGTATGTTGTAAAGAGGTATGAATCATAAGGATAGGTGTGGAAATGTATATATATAGAGTATGTATAAAAATGTAGATGTGTATGACATCATATTAGGCTATGTGTGGGAAACATAAAGTTCATGATACCATGGATAAATGGGGTGGATGGATGGAGAATGATAGGTGTGATAGGTTTAGTGTGAAAATGGTTTGAAATATAAATACTCATGTATAAATGTGTAATATAAATATAAATATAAATATGAGTATAAACTACTTGCCTCCTACATTATTTGATATGTCTTCGTTGCTTTAGGTATGGTTTAATCGAGGCCCTCTCATTCAAACCATGCCCCCTATCTGCTCTTAGTAAAATAATCCAACCACTCTCCCTATTTTCAGTATGACATCTTATGTTTCCTCCCCTTGGGTTTGGTATAATGACCTCTAGAACCCTAAATGTAAAAGTATGTTGCATATATACATGTTGCGTTTCACATATACATATTTTTGGTTATAAATATATATATATTTTCTATCAAGTTTTAACTATTTCATCATGTATTTCATTAATATTTTTATTTATATTCCTCATTCATACTTACACCTATTTATTCAATACATATGGAATTTTTAGAATTTTATCATGCTCATTATTTAATATGCTCTATCATGTTCCAGTTAGGAAATATTATAAATATTGTTCTATCAAGAACAATGTTATGGCTTCAATAGTACACATCTAAATATTCACCACACCAATCGAGGATATTTATCTATACAGTATGATAGAATATACAATTATATTATATGGGTTCACGCTCCACATGAATATCCCATATTTAAGGTCTAATGATTTTTCTGTACAGCAAACCCTCTCTCCTTTTAATGCTTTTAATAGTCCTGGTTATGTTTCAATGTTTAAATGTAGTTTACTATGTTATATGAATTTTTTCTGTAGTTGATACATGGTGAACTTTTTCTGTAGTTGATACATGGTGATTTTCATGATATTCTGTAATGACGTTCTACTTTAAATGTCTGAATGTATAATTTCCCTCTTTTTTCTATGAAATTGTTTAATTGACATCAATTTTTTAATCAACAATTAATGAGAACGCTATATAAAGCATTAACCTAAAGTGAGAATGTAAAGATCTGAAGAAGCTAACTTTAGTGAAAGCGCTCATCTCTGTCTTTTGTCCTGTCAGTTCGTGTACAATAAATTTGGATTAGCATTGGACAAGTTTCGCTTTTGATTGAATGCCTGAAACTGAACTGCATCTAGGATTTATTCCATATTTATATGGAAACCACTTCGCGCACAAGTACCTAACCTTTTACTTATATTGGACTCATTTTTAACTATCAGGTATTTAGTGCGTTAATCCGTTGGGCCGTTATCTCCTATGCTTATATGTTTTGTCATTTGTTTTGGATGGGCATCTGTTCTACATCAATGTTATCCCATACTTCATACACACATAACTGACTGCACTGTTTGCCATGGTATATGCAATGGAGAGGTAAGACTACTTTTCCCACTACTGAGTGCTACCTTTTGGATATGGGATCCATTTCATGGTTTATAAGATGTGTGCAAGCCACGGCTGCCTCTGTTGCAGGTGAGTGGGCAAATGTCATGGCCATACTTCTTGGACAGAAGACCATTACTTGGTGTGACATTGAGGCCCTGTACTTGATGGAAGGTGTGTTGTCAAGAAGAGTGAATACTGCCAGTACATCACAAGCTGCTTCCACAATATGTTATTTGGAATGCATGCATATATATGCTTCCAGTATTTGTTAAGGTATGTATTCCCCATATTTGTTGTCCTAACACAGGATTCCATATTACACATTCATTGCTCATGTTAGGATCACATTACAGGTTGTAAAATGTGTGGAATGTGATATTGTGGTTTGCCATTGTTTATATCAGGAACAGTTGCCATTTTAATAGTGGTGTATACACTGTTAAAGCCACTGTATAAGGGTAATGTTTCAGACATGTCCCTATTGTAGGTCACTGTTGGAAACTCCTGGCTGGTGTGTGATTCTCAATCTGGAAATATATCGCTGATTGATAAGTATATGTCTCGGCATTTTAACCTTTCAGAGTTCTGCATGTCTTAATTTTGCCTGACTGAATTGTTTTATGTATTTTCTGGCATCATTTTATGTTTCTCATCTGTCCTGAAACTGCTTCCCCCTATTCCTGTGGTGAAGTTTATAAAACTGGTCTAACAGCTTTTGTGTTATCTGATTGCTTCAAGGCTTGCTGATTTAAAAATAGTTTCTGTTTGTAAATTCCAGCATACACTGTTGGAAACTCCTGGCTGGTGTGTGATTCTCAAACAATCTGGAAATATATTGCTGATTGATTAATATATCTCTTTGCATTTTAGCCTTTCAGAGTTTTTGTCTTAATTTTGCCTGACTGAATTGTTTTATATATTTTCTGGCATTGTTTTCTGTTTCTCATCTGTCCTGAAACTGTTTCCCCTCCCCCCGCCCTATTCTTGTGGTGTTGTTATAGTTGATGTCTTTGCAGTTGCCCGTCCCTACTGTAAATTTGATCTGGGACACCCCTCCCAATCTGGTGTTCACTTTACTTAATACAGAGAGAACATTTGAAAAGGCCAACCCAAGTAAGTTCTTAACGTTGAATTTATCTTCTGCTCCTTCTTCCTCTCTCCTTGCACTTTACTTAAAAAAAAATTGCACTTTATTTTGCTTTTGCATATTCTTAAAAATATTCAATTGTATTTGTTCTGCTCCATTTGTTACTGCTTGGTAGTAGCCTGATTAAATTGTAACTGTTATTCTAAGCCTTTTGGTTTTAGCACTTGGGCTCCAGACCAGTTGTTTTACATTAAGAAAGTTTGTGGTTTCCACTGTTGTGGCAGGACCGGTAGCTTACATCCTTCTAAGTTGGGAATTGCTAATTGAAAGCACAGTGTCTGATATTCTAAAAGTGTATTAGTTCTGGTTAAAGCACTTGGGTTTCAGGCCAGTTATTTTTCATTAAGAAGGTTTGTGGTCTGCACTCTTGTGGGAGGAGAGGCTAGATTCTGCCCTTCTTAGCTGGGAATTTCTGGTTAAAGGCTTATTGTGCCTGCTTATTTGAACTGTTTCTTTCTGAAATTGGTGCACCTTGTTTGCTCTAGCATAGACTAGATTCAGACATCCTGAATCTAGCTTTGTTTGTATAACTTGAGCACTAATCCAGGCCATCTTTTTTGGAGAAGGTTCCCCTGCAACCTAGTGGCAGGATTGTACAGTTATAACTTGTCTGATTGAAGACTGCTGGAACAGGGCTCAGTTTTGAGCTTTTTTACTGGTTAATTGGGTAACTTGTTTAAATCAGCTTGCTCATTTCCTATTGTAATATAAAAAATTACACTTTATTCATCTGCTTTTACTGTATTTGTGTTTCTTTATACTTTATTATTTTCTTTTTCATTTACTGCTTTTTCTTAAAAGTACTTAATTGCATTTATTCTGCTACATATATTACTGCTTATTAGTAGCCTGATTAAATTGTAACTGTTATTCTAAGCTTTTGGTTGAAGCACTTGGGCTTCAGACCAGTTGTTTTACATTAAGGAGGTTTGTGGTCTGCACTGTTGTGGCAGGACAGGTAGCTTACATCCATCTAAGTTGGGAGTTGCTTATTGAAGGCTTAGTGTCTGTTATTCTAAAACTGTATTAGTTCTGGTTTAAGCACTTGGGCTTCGGGACAGTTATTTTACATTAAGAAGTTGTGGTCTGCACTCTTGTGTGAGGAGAGGGTAGACTCTGCCCTTCTGAGCTGGGAGTTTCTGGTTAAAGGCTTATTGTGCCTGCTTATTTGAACTGTTTCTATTTGAAATTGGTACGCCTTATTTGCTGTAGCAGAGACTAAATTCAGACGTGCTGAATCTGGCTTTGTTTGTATAACTTGAGCACTAATCCAGACCATCTTTTTCTGTAGAAGGTTCCTCTACACTCTAGTGGCAGGAGTGTACAGTTAGAACTTGTCTGATTGATGACTGCTGGAACAGGGCTCAGTTTTTAGCTTTTTATTGGTTAATTGGGTAGTTTGTTTAAATCAGTTTGCTCATTTGCTACTGTTATATTAAAAAAATACATTTTATGCATTGCCACTTAGCTAGGGTTAAAGTATTCCCGGCGTCATAAAGTCTGCTCTTCAAATTTTCCCTTAGAACTAGCCAGTTCTTTTAGTTTTAGCACTCAAATCTGTTTCTTTGAGCTCAGCACTTGTTCAGAACTAGTTGTAAGCACTAAATAAGCTACACATTACTACAGCACTCAATCTTCCTCACTTGTCTACAGGAAAACAGTTTTTAGTACTTAATAAATAAGCATCTCTCCAGGTATGTATAAGGGTCAGCTCTCAGTGTTTTCTCCTATCTACCTGATGAATCTGGACATCTTGGGGCAATGTAGCAATTGCCTCATGTACACAGACAACCCTCTCTTCCTACCACCCAACACTACAACCTGTGAGAGATGCACTTATATAGCCAAACTGGAAGCAAAGCTCTCTTCACCCAAGACTGGACTAGACAGTCAAGTGGAGAGGGTAAGCATTTGCACCACACCACACTCATCACATAGTCCCTCAAAACCTACACCTACAAAACAAACACATAGAAACAGAAAACACACACCTACATTCACTGAGGCCCTCAATAAAAATCTGCTCAAGCAACAGAGACCTACAAAGCAGAAAAGCAAGCAACCTCCACCCTCCAACACAACCCAAATAACACATAGCCCACAAACTCAGTGTGCCACTCAATCAAAGCCCATAAGGCATAGGCATGACAACGTACCCAACACTCTAGTCATAGGTGACTCTATAGTCAGGCACACTGATGTTCCACTCACCAGGCTAAATAAATAGAAAGTTACTGTCAGCCACCGGTCAGGTGCCAGGATCTGCCATATAATGCATGCACTCAGATCACTCCACAACAAGTACAAGTATGACTCTGTTATTGTCATGTTGGTGTGAATGACCTGAGATATACCTCCCTGGACTACATGAAAAGAGACATGGAGGATCTCTCCGATGTTGTAGCCCAGTCAGTTATGACCCTAGTCCTGAATAGCATCCTGCCATCACCTAGAATGATACCACAGTACAAGAACAAAATGATTGACTTCAACAATTAGCTAAGCTTCTGGTGTCATTCTAAGAGGATCCAGTGTCTGTCTGCCTGGGATGACATGATCGACAGACCACAATGCTTTGCTAGAGATGGTTGCACCTGTTACACTTGGGATTTTGGATACTGGCTAAGGATCTTGCCACCCCATAGTGCCTTTTTTAGGCGAGGTTCAAATGACAAATTCACCACTGTAACAGGTATAAGCAAGCAAAATCTGAGGGTAATGCTACTCAGTGCTAGATATCTAAACCTCAAAATGCATTAACTCGAGGCACTCTTTAAAATGGAGAACATTGACATCTGTGCACTGACAGAGACCTGGTTCAAGGCTCCAGAGAGCACCCCTACATTACCAGGCTATAATTCATACCACACCTTTTGGCCACCTAACTTGGACTGAAACACTAAAGGTGGGGGTGTGTCCATATTCATTTAGGATATCCACACTTCAAGGCTAGATGCTCAGCATAATGCATCTGAGATTATTCAAGTGCAACTAACTCTGGGCAAGACCACAATCCAAATTGTAACTTGCTACATATCCCCCACCAGGACCCAGGATTCCCACTCCTCATTTCTTGATACACTTCAAAATATTAGGGTATAACCAAACACCTTCATAATGGGAGATTTCAACTACCCCACCATTAACTGGGAAAACTATTCATGGACCAACTTTGCCCAACATTTTCTGGATTTTATAAATTCCAACACCTTGGATCAACTTATCCACACCCCCACAAGGGGCAGCAATATTCTAGACCTGGTCATTACCAACATGGGTGACCGGTGTTCCACACCAGAGGTCAATTCCTCATTGGTCAGATCTGACCACAAGCTAATCACCCTAGATATCTACATCCTTCCCCCACCCAACCCCCCATTAGGGAAACCACCGTAAAAAATTTCTCCAAAACCAACTTCACGCTTCTTAAGACAGAAGTAGCAAACTTCACAACACCCATGCAGACGGACAATAGAGGTACGACTGCTGAATCCTACACAAATGCACTTTATAAGCACTTACACGAATGCATGGATTGTGCTATCCCTAACAGAACCAAGATGCTATCCTCCAAAAAATGGAAGCCAATGTGGTGGTTCCCTGCCATAAACTAACTCTACAACAGAAGAAAGAAACTGTTGCAAAAAAGAGTAAAATCCCATGACTGGGAACTCCCTGGTCAGCCTGAGTAAGAAGCTGAGACCCCTCATAAAATCCTCCAAAGTTAGTTACGAAAACAAAATCACCACTGATTCTAAAGACAACCACAAAGCATTATACAGCTATGTTAAGAATCTCAATTCCAACACTCAACTCTGCTCTGGGTTACAGCACAATGGCACTAAATATACAGAACCAACTGATATTGCCAACATCCTGGCAGATAGGTTCAGTGCCAACTTTACCCCCCTCTCACCCCCTAAAGAGCCCATCTCTATACTGGAAGAATGCAAAGTTCTTGTAATCACGGCTGCACAGGTGAAAACCACACTCTCCAAAGCCAATAACACAGCATCCATGGGACCTGACAACATCCCAAGCTGCGTTCTACATGAACTACAGAATGAACTGGCACTCCACCTAAGCACCATATTCAAGCATAGACTCACCTCAGGCTTTGTGCCCATGGAATGGCGCACAGTGATGGTTATCCCACTCCACAAAGGGTGAGCCACCATGGACCCTGGGAACTACTGCCCCATTAGCCTAATGAGCCTGGTCTGCAACGACATGGAACGTATCATCATGGAACTTATAAATAAAGACACTGGTAATCTCCAAACTCTAGACCCCACCCAGTTCAGGTTTGTAAAAGGCAGATCATGTCTCCTAAACCTGATAGACTTCTTTGAAGCAGTCACCAAAGCTGTAGATGAGGGTAAGGTGGTTCGCACAGCCTATCTAGATCTCGCCAAGGCTTTTGACACCATCCCCAACTCTGGAATTATAGATAAACTCACTAAACTAGGTATAAATCCTTATGTCACAAGATGGGTTGCCAACTGACTAAATGACAGAACCTACACTGTGAAAGCAGCAGACTCCAAATTCGACTTCAGACCAGTGACAAATGGAGTACCACAGGGTTCCTGGGTCCTCTTCTGTTTGGTATCTACTTTTCTGAAGTACAGGTGAACACAGAAGGTCTTTGGATAATGAAGTTCACATATGACTGCAAACTAGGAGCCATAATAAAGCTCATAATGATGTGGACATCCTACAAAAGGGCCTCATTGAGACAGATGTCTGGTGTCAAAGCCATGGCTTCAAGCTCAGTGCCAAAAAGTACATTGTCATCCCCTTTGGTAAAAACTCTGTACCCATGAGTTACCACATAGGTGATAGTCTACTTAATACTGAAAGTATGATAAGAGACCTTGGGACACAGGTGGACAGTAGTCTCTCCTTTGATAATCACATTGCCACAGTAGTCAGAAAATCCTTCTACTTGACACACCTTATCACAAAAGGTTTCTCATCCAGGAAAAAAGAGGTCATTGTTCCCCTCTCCTCGTCACTGACCTATTATAGAGTACAATGCCCCTTTTGGTATGTACCTCACAAGACATCTACAACAACTGGTAAGGCGACAGAAATACCTCACAAAGAGGATTACCAGCCTCAAACAGATGCCCTACACAGACCGTCTAAAAAAACTCCAGGTTTACTCCATCGTATATCATCTACTCAGAGGCGATCTCTGCCTAACATACAAAGCTATGTCAAACCCAGAGCTGTTGGACATGCTCCATTTAAAGAGATCCCAATTCCCACAGAGCTACATGCTCTAGGGACCTAAACCTTGTCACCACAATAAACAGAACATGCTGGAGGGATAGATTCCTGTCCCAGAGATGTTCGATACTCTGGAACAAACTAAACAAAGCTCCACATTAGCACTCTTCAAGAAAACTCTTGATGATTGGATGGGAAATAGGAAATTCACCCCAGGGCTCACCCCTGTGGCTCTGCTCGACAGGGGCACAGGAAAATAATTTTCTTGGGTGGCGAAAGCCAGGGTATCTTTCTGGCTAGGCTTATATAAGCCCTCGGGCCAATAGCCTAGTACCTACCAATGAACCTATGAACCTATTTTCCCACCATTATGTTCATCTCTGTCCACACATCTTGCATTGACAGGTTGTTAGGTATACTGCAGGATTCTTAACTACCCTTCAGATATGTCACCATGGTGACCTCTGTGATGCAGTGCAGTTAACACCAACAATAAGTGAACATTTACAGCATGCATTATGGGTTGGTGTGTTAAATGTGTGCATAGCAAATTGCATGGCCATAACATGGCCGGTGTATTGGCAGACTTGAACAAAATAAAACCATACTCACCAGCTACAGGCTGCTGCCCTAGAGGTATATCAGAGGGACCTACATAGTTGTGTGAGAGATGTGATGTCAGTAGCCACATCTGTGTCATTGGTACAGGGTGGGAGCAGCATTTCAGTACAGCAACAGTACAAGCCCACAATACTAGAGATTATGCACATCTGTTCATTACTACACTGCAGCTCCATACTCACCAGTTACAGGCTGCTGCCCCAGTTGTATACCAGAGGGACCTAAATAGTTGTGTGAGAGAAGTAATGTCAGTAGTCACACCTATGGCATTGATACAGGGTGGGAGCAGCATTTCAGCACATCAACAGTACAAACCCACAATATTAGAAATTATGCACATCTGTTCATTACTACACTGCAGCAACAGACTATCTTATCTGACATATGCATGAAGATACTTTACAGATGAAAATGGATAAGCAACAGTGGTCTAGTAATGCACCCTGGGGCCTTACCTGCACACTCATCCATCGTGTGGGTGGCACCCACCTCCACAATGCTGTCTTCAATCTGCTGGCTTGTCTGGTAGACAAGTGCCCCAAGGAGCTCCTCAGCATGTGTCAGTGGGGGCTGGATGGCATAACCCCGACCTGTGGCTAGCTGATCCCTCCTAACTGCAGCAGCACGCTGACGGATGTGGCGGATCATATCTGTGCACCGATGCCGTACCTGCTCATAATTTAAGTTGTGCAGGCTGACATCATTTACCTTGTGGACGAGCACATTCCACAGGGCAGCTCTCTCCTGCAGATCCTGGGCCCTGTGGCTGAATTGTATGGCATGATGCATGATGAGGTATTGGACGATTGTGTCATATTCAAGGTCTGTGAATGCAGGGAGATGTTCCTGGGGCATTGTACCTAGAAGACATAAACAGGAAAAAAGTCACAGGACCTCATGCTGTTGCCCACATGTACATCAACAGTGGAAATTACTTGTAAATAATCCGGACTATGTCATAACACTGTAAGCTATCATGGCTTTGACATCTTGCATTACACTCTTGGCCCTGACCTTTCCAGTTCCCCCAATGTTGGACACTTAATGGCATAATCCACTATTCATCATTCATTTTGGTGTAGAGGGATGACAGTGGTCATCTTACATGTGGATGGTGTGTGGATGGTGACATGTCTGTGTTTGACTGTAGTGTGTAATGGAACTGTGTGCACATGTCTGTTTTCATGTAGGAGGCAAACTGTGATGTTCTCATGCCCCATGGAGACTTGCTGTTGTTGCCATCAGTCGGCATTATTTCCATCTGATCATTGATACAGGCAGGAGTGTGGTTGATGTGCATATCCCCCTGTACTAATGTTGTGGACAGGGTGCCACTGTTCCCACCTATCCTGTCTGATGCAGGTTGCCCATATCCATGACATGTGTGTATGAGGTGTGCTTTACCCCCAGTACAGTTTGACATGTGTTACTGGCTGTGAGACAGCATACATATGTGGAGACATGGTTGCAATTGGCCTTGGTGGTTTGGATATGTCTGATTTCTAGTCATAGTCAGCCTTACAGGAAGTCACCTGTAAACCTACATGCTTGCTCACATAGAGGTGCACTTGCTTCCAAGTTGTGGCCTGCACCTATGTGTCCCTGTACAGCCACTATAGCAAGCTATCATGTGCTTTGTGTCTTAATGCTGTCCACCAAGGGGTATTACTCTATCATTGGTGGATGATGATTGTACAGGTCAGGTACTGCTGATTCCATATAGCTACAATGGATATGAAGTGTACATACCCCTGTTACAATGCATGGTACTTGTGCAATTGGAACATGACCCCACAAAAGCACGTCAACACAATCTCCACCTGTGATGTGTCCTATAGCCTGCTCAGTTCAATAGGGAATGCAACAACCTGTCCTGTGGAAACATATGGGAAGTAATACTCAGTACAGTAAGCCAGCTGAATGTGTGTGCACACCTTTACACTGATATGTTCTGTAAACACCTGCTGAGATGATTCCAGCATCCATTTGTCTTGGTTTGTACTCTAATGTCGTATCACATCTCACTCGGCAATGGTTGCTTACCTTCCATGAAAACAGCTTTGTTTCTTTTTCAATAGAATTGTACAGGTTATGGGTCACATTTGAGGTGAAAAACATTTTGACATGACTTTCTGTGGTCTCATTGGCATACAGCACACAGACCTGGCATTCCAACAGGGGTGAGTACACTTTGATATCCAATGTATATGGGTGTTGATATATCTGTTAGTGGTAGTCATGGACAGTGGGTCATAACACACTTGTACACTTCTCTGATTACTACATGGTAAGCATGCCTACTGTAGTACCCATATCAGTGTTATGGCAATGCAACAATCAGTAGCAGTACACATTTTATTTTGTTGTATGCAGTGACAGTGATATTACACACATGTGCAACATGCACGTCCTATTTTCCAGACTGCTTGTGACCCATGTTATTACTTCTGTGCCTTTCAGCTGAACATATGCATGCATACACATGCTCAGGGGATACCCGGTATACATTTGTGGTCTATGTCATTATGGCGCACTGTATTTACAGTCTTGCAGCTCAATCATACGTCTCAACCTGTTATACCAGGACTTCTGGTCATTGGTCCACATCACTGTGTGACAAAACAGGGATGTCAATTTTGATAAAGTATTAATATAGCTGCCATAACAGAAGTATATGTGTAAGTGACTACAGATATCTGTCACAAGTGTGACTATTGTCCAGCAGAACACTGTACAGTTGAATGTTATTCATTCAATATATCACATGCAGTTTAACACACACATCTGCAACAGAGCTTTACTATGCTCATGCCCTATATTGGTATCCTAGATTTACAATACAAACATGTATAATACTCATATTCACAGGTAACATATGAATATGGGCAACATCCCATTAACTGGCCTAGTAGTGGCAAAGACACAACTGTTTGACTGACACTCTAGTGGTTGCCATATGTGAGCTGCCCTTTCCCAAGGTGTGTCAGGCTCCTCAGCTGTGACTCAACCTATCCACCTCTTAGAGCATCACATGTGGACAAAGCCTAACAGTAGGGGGGATATATAGGGACAGATCATAGATATGCCTATTACAAACCTACAGAGTTTGTAGCATGATACATTTCACATTACCATGACTGTTCTGAAGGTAGTGGGGTCTGAACCTCATGTATCTGTCATTATTTCATTACTTCCATATCCATCTATTTGCCAGACTAATATAGATGTTTGGAGGAACAGAACAAACACTATGATGGCTAAATCCTGACATTCTGGGAAGATCTGCCCAGTTGACAGGTATGGCCCACTGCAGACAGAGCCAGATGCTATATCCATAGCATTTATTCAGCAGGACATCATTACAGCAAGTATTGATGGCACATATACATCTTTTATAATCATCTATCTCATTATTACAGATGAAGCACTACATTCAATTACATGCTTACATGTTTCACATACTTGGTTTATCTTCAGGTTCCTTCTGTGCACAGGATGTGTTTTTGTTTCTTATTTTTTTATTTTTAGGTTTCCTTTATGTGGTTTCTATTTTTTGTGTGTGTCTTTCTCTCTCTCTCTCTCTCTCCATTAATGGGATCAATCTTGTTTGAATAGGTTGAAGCATGGCTTTTGTAGGTGATGCTCAGGTTCAGGTGATGGCCTCTGCACCAATTGCTGTTCCCCACTTGCTAACTGCATGCAGGTAGCTGTGTAGTTCTTCCAATAGCCAATGTCATTGCAACCCACTACTATAAATAACTACATCATGTGGGTGTTGTCCCTTTACCTTGCCTATATGGAAGACATCCTTCATGTGTGGGAGCAGCAGTGTTACAGACAGCAGGTAGGAATACCTGTTACAACATGAAATGTGGACACAGGCCAACTACATGTTTGTATAAGGTTCCAGATCTAGGGACAATGTGTGAGTATTGCTGTTATATGCATTGAATACTGCTAGTCTTACAGAGTTTGTGTGTACATGCTAGTTTTGCATGGAATGCAGTCTGTCTGCATAGCTCTCAACTGTGGGCCTATCCACATGATGGCCAGAGGACTGACTGTTATGTTTTGTCTGTTCCCCACACAGTTCTTGTCCCTGATATATCAGTGGCATTCTCTCCGTTGATTGCTATCAGTACATGGCGACATCCATTTGTGTTTCTGACTTCATCTTCCTGAATAAGGGTATGTTGCAACCAATCATGTAACACCAGCAACCTTCACAGTGTATAATAGCAATATTTCTAATATGGTCCTGTGTTTCAGCCTCTGTCCTCCACTTATACACCAGCCATTGTCCAGATGTCATGCAGTAAGAGGTTGATAGGCATGGTCTATCATTAGTTAGTGCTGGCATTCCTGCTTTCATTCCAGTGATGTTGTGGACTCCCACACAAGTTGTGGGGTAGGGTCCATATATATGAGGGCTACAGCTGGACAAAACATGTGTGACCCTGTACAATCTGGAGGTCAGTGTATAGAGAACACCGTTATATGCCCTTTTAAGACATTTTATGGGGGAAGAGTAATAAATGTTTTTAACCTAGGCTGTTACAACATGTGAGGAATATCAGTAATAAGAAACATAAAGGTATATGGCTGTACATTTTCATACGTTTCACCATGGGAACAGTGGTTGGCTACAGCTTACTGTCTTGCACACAGTTCTGTTTGTCAGTGTGATAGTGACGTTTTAAGTTAAGCATTATGTAACAAATGCATTTACATTGTGACAATTGATGTTTTTTCCCCCAGGGGGTTGATTATAGAGTGTAATTGGAGGCTTTTGAACTACGTCTGTAATTAAGTGTTGAGTGATGCTTATCTTCAAGGCAAGTGTGTTTTTTACTGTTGTACTACTTGAAGGCTTTAATGTAGACAGCAAAGTATGTTATTTTTTGCAGATTACTGTAGCATATATTTTCTTTGAGAGTTGCAGTAATCAGTTATGTATTTCAAACACCTAAATGCTGTAAGAAATGGCATAAACAACTGAAATAGCACACAAATAACCCTTTATATGTATACAAACTGTGTGGTGTTATGTCCTTTGCATTGTGTGTGGGTATATGTTTCATGCAATAATTCTTATTTGTAGGAAAGAGTCAGACAATGGCCATTTGAAAAGGTGGCAACTGAAGGAATAATGGCTGTTGGATATTCTGTGCACCCTCTATATATACTCTCTTTATATATATATATATATATATATATATATATAGGTATTTATATATTTATATGTATGTGTGTGTGTGTGTGTGTGTGTATATATATATATATATATATATATATATATATATATATATATATATATGTATATGTACACGTGGGTGCATGTGTATATGTATCATTAGAATGTTTAGTGTTTCCACATTGTACATTCCCTATGGTAGACTGACTGTTCTGCATGATATGTTAGAAAAATGATCCCCCCATTTTACAGCTCAGGTGGCTTAGTGGTAACTTTTTGTGGCTATGTTGTGCAGGATTCTGGGTTCAAGACTTCCAAGGGCTGGTTATTTTGTTGCAAGGCAGAACAGTTCAGCTGTGGAGGAAGGGATAATGGCAATAATTACAAGAGGTCCCTATTTTGGGCCCCTTCACCCCCCATTTACAATGCGTTTGGTCAGATGTTTTGCAGTGTGAGGTTCAGAGTGTGGATCCAATGTCTGAATGCACTACATACACACACACACACACACACACACACACACACACACACACACACACACACACACATACACACACGCACACACATATATATATCTATATATATATATATATATATATATATATATATATATATATATATATATATATGGGTCTACCTGAGATGATCGACAAGCCATTTGATCGACTTTCATTTGGTCGACAATTCATTTGGTCGACAAGCATGTTATGTGGGGGGCTTCGCCCCCACACCCCCCAATGTGGGGGGCTGTGCCCCCCCTAACTATATATATCAACTCCAGGGTCGCACAACATTGGGGAGGGGGACAAATCTGCCTGTCGACCAAATGAATTGTTGACCAAATGAAAGTCGATCAAATGGCTTGTCGACCATCTCAGGTAGACCCATATATATATATAAATATATATATATATATATATATATATATATATATATATATATATATATATATATAGATTATGTATAGATATACATATATAAATACATTTTCCCTAGTGTGGAATGACTGTGCTGCATGATATGTTTGAGAAAACATCACACATTCCTACGGCTTATTGGTAACTTCCTGTGGCTATGGTGTGCCAGGCTCTGGGTGCAAGACCTGCAAGGGATGCTTATTTTGTTGCTGGGAAGAACAAGGGCTGTTAGATACAGAGTTATTGAGGCACTTTTAAGCAGTTGTAAGCAGGTTTGCATGGGTTTGCATGGCAGCAAGCAATGCTAAAGTCTGGTTAAATATGCTTACAGACAGCCATACAACTGCTTAATCTGTGTGGGCATTGCTTAGCTCCATGCAAACAGGCTTAATCCCACTTAATACTGCTTAAAAGTGCTTACTCCTGCTTACCCTTGTGCTAATTTCTTTAAAAGAAAAGAAAAAAGGGGTGATAAGAAAGTGGTGTAAAAGGGGGCACACAGAGGAAAAGACAATAGGGAAAATAGCTAGGGATGTGCAGGATGGGTGTAGGGAAGGTCCATAGCTGTCCATTTCTTCTACAGCAACAGCTGTGCATATATACTGAATTTGGCGGTATATTTCGACACACAAACCCCTGAGAGATGGGTGAGGACAACCATAATTTGTTGTGAAGCCAGTTAGACCAGATTACATGTCCAGTGGACACATTTGTGAAATGGACAGCTATGTATGGGGCAACATTTTTTTTTTTTGTGAACAGATTGCCCTTTTTTTAAAGTGAGAGTGGGATGTTGGGGAAGGGTAGTAGGTATATTTAGGGAGCTAGGTTGGGTAGGAATACAGACAAGACAGAATACAGGGGTGGTATATGACACATGTGGGGGGTAAACATCTTGGACAGGGAAGGGTGTTTGGAAATTGGAAGCCCATGAGCCCCCAAATGGAAATAGTGGGACTGAGGTCCCCACCCATGGGCAGTCACCACTGCACCTTCATGGCACTGAAGGTGGCTGTGCTGGTGGTTGAGCAGGAGAGGCAGGCTGACCCTCTAATTGTACCATGTGGCCCTCAGGCTGGTGTATCAAATCTCCAAACTCCTTTCGGAGCTCACTACTCACCAAACCCCAGACCTGGGTTTGGGTGACAGTATCCTGTCCACTCCCACTCCTGGGGGGGGGGCAAGCCCCATCCCCTGAAGCTGTTCCACCTAAAGGTGGTGCAGGACCAGTGGATGAGGAGGTCCTGGGGTGGGTCCCAGACATGCTGGGACCCAGTGCCACGGCCAGATGAGGTAGCAGAGGTGGGTCCGCTGGGACCGGCCTTCCCAAACGTGCTATGGTGTTACAGTTTTAGAATATATGTGGGTTAATAATAGTCAACACAATCCAAGATGATTTATAACAGCATGCATAGATATTCCCATTAACCCAAAACAACAGATTTGGAACAGTTGCATAGCAAACAGAACACATGCATATATGGAACCACACTGGCTATTACAACGGCATGCAGGTTACATTGATAGCAACAGGCCACCAATGATAGTATTTCAACATGGAACGTTAATAGAAACACATTTCAATATTTATTGAACAATAGGACATATGTCCCAACAGTAGGTTTGGTGTAAAACATACCCATTGATTTGTGTGTTTAGATTATTGTTGCAAATATGGTGGGGAGGAGAGAGAGAGGTGTCAGTTAACAACTTGTATATCCTTGCAATAGTCACAACTTTAATGATTATTGCTCTAATCATTACTGTACAGGTACTATTACAATGCCCTATGGCCTTGGTTTGGGCAGTGGTATGTTTGTACACAGTGTGTACTTCAACTGTCTTATAGCTACATTCTACTTCTCTTACCTGGTAGACCTGTTGAGGGAATGCTTGTTAACCCTACCTGACTGATTCTACACATATTCCCAGATTCCTACTTAAAATTCTGCACATATCTCTCAACCTCTTAATCCAAAATATATGTACAAAGCTTGACAAACTGGTGGTACAAATATGGACTTATTTTAAATATTGCCCTTATAATCTTTTAGAAAGTTGTTAGAGTAGCAGGATTTGTTTTAATATACATTTTGTGAAGGATCTGAAGTCTGAAACTCAAATGTATGTCATTATTTAGTGACTACAATCCTGAGATCATCCTAGCGATTTGCCAGGAAAATAAAAGAACAGGCCAAAAATATGAGGCAAAAATCTGGACATTCTGTGGAAATCTGTACAGTTGAGAGGTATGATTATGCATACAGCTTACTACCACTCCTGGGATTTGAACCATTGCTGTGTGTGCTAAAAATACAACAATTGATATTTCATCAGAGTAAGTTATTTAGAAAGTGCTGTCTTTTCTTTCCTTGTTTTCTAAGTCTCTCTTGTTTGTATCATCTGACCTTATAATTGCAACATTCTTATACAGACATTCCTAGACAAATATTTTTATGTAGCACGGTGTGAGAAACAGTTAACACAACAGTACTATTCACATATCAGATCTTGGTGAATGCAACTTGTAAGGCCATACAATACCAGAGTAAACACAACCAGTCCAGGATTTAGACGTTTATTGCCAGGTAGTTACACTTTTATTTAAATATGACCTGTATGGGACTATTACTGTCATATTGTCTGGTTTATTCAGTACAAACCATACACATTTTTTTATAATGCCAGATGACATTTTACTCTTTTATATTTATTTGGTATGACTACTACAAGCAGGATTGTTACTCACCAGCCTCACGACACAGCCTTTGCAACCTGCTGGCATGGGCTTCCTGGTTCACAGCCCACTCAGCTGCAGCCGTAATGAAAATAGAAAAACATTTATGCATACCTATCCATCACATACACAGGCTGGACTTTGGTAAACAATTATTGCTATTAATACTTACACACTGCTAGGACATCTCCCCTGTCTCTTGCTTCTTGGACCCACTGTTCCAAGAGCTCCCTCTTCCTTTATTTCAAGTCAGCATAGTGGTGCCAGACCTGCTCACCAGTCCGAGGGATACCAGTGGCACTGGTGATATCACGAGTGAGACTTTCCCAGGCTTCTGCTTTATATTGGGAGCCCTGGTACTGGTCCTGCAGCAGTCTCATATCATGTTTTTTACCAGGAGTCCTACCATGACCTTGGTCTCCTGTATGCCCCAGCTCTGCGCCCGGAAGCACATGCCCTATCCAACACCTGCCATACTGTATACATTGGAGAGCTACAACCATTTATTAGCTGCATTCCCACCTGCAGGGTTTAAATGCTGCCAATTTCCTACCCTTTACCATAATTGAATGGTTTTGAAAATGCTGAGCTAAGCTAAGCTACAGGCAAACCTGCTTAGTTTAGGTTGGTAGTGCTTAAAGGAGCAGGTTCAGCATTGCTTACCAATGGGCAAATCCACTTAGCTGGGCTATTCATTGCTTAATATTCATATGTACACAATGCTTGCACCCATTCAACATAGCTGTGCAATGCTTAGCATTGCTTATGTTTTATTTTATTGATCTACCACCTGTATGGGAGTGATTCATCATTCATCACATAATATAGATTTATTTACCTTCCCTGACATCCCCAATGTGCTGTGATTAATTTATTTGTGTGTGACTATACTGTATGGGGCACTTGTGTGTATATGGGGGTTTCACTACTTGATTACACCGACACCTCACATCTGGTTCTAATACACTACTCTGGTTGAGAAAAATCAGTTACTTCTTACATAAAAATACAAAAAATTTAAAACGTTAATGTTTACACATATAAATAGCTTCGGTGAGGGTTGAACCAAGAATGGCTACATATAAGGAATATGCTCTAACCACTACACTATTGCACTTATGTTTGTGTGGGATGTCTATTGATTTTTAACTTATCGTGCCATTTCAGCTGGGCTAAGCATAGCTAAGCAATTGACACACCCACACAGCTATGCTTAAACTTTATTGCAAATATTAAAAAAAAATATTTGTTGCGTTTTTTTTTATTTGTAACCTTCAGAAAATCCATGCTAATGCTGAACCTGTTATTCTATCAACTTTCTGCTTTGTAGGGCCAATTGTCCCTTATGGCTTTGTCTACATTCCTTATTTTGATTGTTTGGGAGGTGTGTGCTATGTGCTTATGCTAAATCTGTTATTCTATCAACTTTTGGCTTGGTAGGGATGATTGTCCCTTATGGCTTTGTCCAGATTTCTTACCCTGATGGGTTGAGAGTGTTATGATCGTCCTCGCTCATTTTAAATTACTGAACAGCAATTCTGGAGTGCAGTGGGCGTGTGTATTGTGAGAGCTCTGCTTTCAGACACACCCCCTGCACTTGTACACAGAACCATGTCCGTTTTACAGCATGGCAGCGCGCCTTCATACATATGCATGGTGCGCTGCCATAATGAACAGGAATGGTTGCTGCCATGCAGGAATAACATATTCCTGCACAGCTGCTTGCTGAATCCAGGGAACTCTGTATATTTGCCTTGGTAACATAAACAAAATGAAGGCTGAATATAATAAGGAGTTGAAATGTAAATGTGCATTTATTTTTCTCCAAGCATATTATTAGCTACTGTGTGTACATCTATATTTTTTCGTGTGCTGAAGTTGAAGATTACAAAGAAGGAGGTCTGAAAGCTGAAATGAGCTAAGAATGTACCTTAGCTAGATCATTATTATACACAAAGGCCCTGAGGATGTAATTGCTAATCATGAATAATGCAGTAACCAGCTGGATCTCCCTGGTAAAATGGACGGCATGTTAAGGAATAGCCTGGACTTTGTGTAATTGGATAATATCAAAATTAGCAGATAAATAAAGTAGTTATGATGTGGTATGGATTATCAAGATGAAGCTGATCTGTGAATATGTGAATAAAATGTATTCTTGTTGTCTGTGTGTATACTAAGTCACTGTGTATATTACCAATTCTAGGTGTTCCTCATTTCCATGTCACTATGCACTCATTAGCATGTGCTGCTTCCTGTTTTGTCATTTGTACAACTGCAGGTTAAATGCTGCCACTGAATTCTGCAGCCTATCTAATTCTAAAGAACAATGCTAATGAGTGTACCTGACAAGAACCTATGACTGCAACTGTATCATGACTTATTCACCCGACTTCTCCATTATTTATGGAGGTGTTTGCATAAGCAATGTTAATGTCAGAATGATACCACAGTACAAAGACAAAATGATTGAATTCAACAATTGGCTAAGCTTCTGGTGTCATTCTAAAGGGATCCAGTTTCTGCCTGCCTGGGATGACATGCTCAACAGACCACGATGCTTTGCCAGAGATGGCCTGCACCTGTCGCCCTTGGGATTCCGGATACTGGCTAAGGCTCTTGCCACCCCTATAGTGCCTTTTTTAGGCAAGGCTCAAATGACAAATTCTCCACCATAACAGGTACAAGCAAGCAAAATCTGAGTGTAATTCTACTCAATGATAGAAGTCTAACCCTCAAAATGCACTCACTCGAGGCACTCCTTAAAGTGGAGAACAACATCTGTGCAGTGACAGAGACCTGGTTCAAGGCTCCAGAGAGCACCCCTGCATTACCAGGCTATAATTCATATCACATCTTTCGGCCACCTAACCTGGACCGAAACACTAAAGACAGAGGCGTGTCCATATTCATTAAGGATATCCACACCTCCAGGCTAGTTGCTCAGCATAATGCATCCGAGATTATCCAAGTGCAACTAACTCTGGGCAAGACCACAATCTAAATTGTAACTTGCTACAGATCCCCCATCAGGCCCCAGGATTCCCACTCCTCATTTCTTGATACACTGGAAAATATTAGAGTACAACCTAACACCCTAATAATGGGTGATTTCAACTACCCCACCATTAACTTGAAAAACTACTCATGTACCAACTCTTTTGCTCAACGTTTTCTGGAATTCATAAATTCCAACACCCTAGATCAACTTATCCACACCCCCACCAGAGGCAGCAATATCCTAGACCTGGTCATTACCAATATGGGTGACTCGTGTTCCACACCAGAGGTCAATTTCTTGTTGGTCAGATCCAACCATAAGCTAATCACCCTAGATATCCGCATCCCACCCCCACCCACCATTAGGGAAACCACTGTAAAAAAATTCTCCAAAGCCAACTTCACGCTTTTTAAGACAGAAGTGGCAAACTTCACGACACCCATGCAGACAGACAATAGAGGTATGACTGCTGAATCCTACACAAATGCACTTTATAGGCACTTACACAAGTGCATGGATCGTGCTATCCCTAACAGAACCAAAATGCTATCCTCCAAAAAAAGGAAACCAATCGGGTGGTCCCCTGCCATAAACAAACTCTACAACAGAAGAAAGAAACTGTTGCAAAAAAGAGTAAAATCCCTTGATTGGAGGAACTCTCTGGTCAGCCTGAGTAAGAAGCTGAAATCTCTCATAAAATCCTCCAAAGCTAGTTACGAAAACAAAATCACCACTGTTTCTAAAGACAACTACAAAGCATTCTATAGCTATGTCAAGAATCTCAATGGCAACACTCAGATCTGCTCTAAGTTACAGCACAATGGCACTAAATATACAGAACCAACTGATATTGCCAACATCCTGGCAGATAGGTTCAGTACTAACTTTAGCCCCCTCTCACCCCCTAAAGGGCCCATCTCTATACCGGAAGAATGCAATGTTCCTGTAATCACGGCTGCACAGGTAAAAAACACTCTGAAAAGCCAAGAACACAGCATCCATGGGACCTGACAACATCCCAGGCTGCATTCTACATGAACTACAGAATGAACTGGCACCGCACCTAAGTACGATGTTCAATCATATCCTCACCCCAGGCTTTGTGCCCACTGAATGGTGCACAGTGATGGTTATTCCACTCCACAAAGGGGGATCCACCATGGACCCTGGCAACTACTGCCCCATTAGCCTGACGAGCCTGGTCTACATGGCCATGGAATGTATCATCATGGAACTTATAAACAAAGACATTGATAATCTCCAAACTCTGGACCCCATCCAGTTAAAGTTTGTAAAAGGCGGATCATGTCCCCTAAACCTGATAGACTTCTGTGAAGCAGTCACCAAAGCCATAGATGAGGGTAAGGTGTTTCATACAGCCTATCTAGATCTTGCCAAGGCTTTCAACAGCATCCCCCACTCTGGAATTATAGATAAACGTACTAAACTAGGCATAAATCCCTATGTCACAAGATGGGTTGCCAACTGGCTCACTGACAGAGCCCGCACTGTGAAAGTAGCAGACTCCAAATCAGACTTCAGACCAGTGACAAGTGGAGTACCACAGGCTTCAGTCCTAGGTCCTCTTCTGTTTGGTATCTACTTCTCTGAAGTACAGGCTAACACAGAAGATCTTTGGCTAATGAAGTTTGCAGATGACTGAAAACTAGGAGCCATAATCGAAACTTCTAACAATGTGGACATCCTACAAAAGGGCTTCTCTGAGACAGATGCCTGGTGTCAAAGTCATGGCTTCAAGCTCAATGCCAAAAAGTGCATTGTCATCCCTTTTGGTAAAAACTCTGTACCCATGAACTACCACATAGGCGGTAGTCTACTTAACATCAAAAGTGTGATAAGAGATCTTGGGACACAGGTGGACAGTAGTCTCTACTTTGATAATCACATTGCCACAGAAGTCAGGAAATCCTTCTACATGGCACACCTCATCACAAGAGGTTTCTCATCCAGGAAAAAAGAGGTCAATATTCCCCTCTACTTGTCACTCATTAGACCCATTATAGAGTACAATACCCCTTTTGGTATGTACCTCACAAGACATCTACAACAACTGGAAAGTCCACAGAAATACCTTACAAAGAGGATTACCGGCCTCAAACAAATGCCCTATGCAGTCCGTCTCAAAAAACTTCAGTTTTACTCTGTCGCATATTGCCTCCTCAGAGGCGATCTCTGCCTAACATACAAAGCTATGTTAAACCCAGAGCTGTTGGACATGCTCCACTTATCCCAGTCCCTCCACACTACACACTCTAGGGACCTTAACCTTGTCACCACAATAAACAAAACATGCTGGAGGGATACATTCCTGTCCCAGAGACTTCCTATACTCTGGAACAAACTATCTATATCAAACAAAGCTCCTCATTAGCACTCTTCAAGAAAAATCTTGACGATTGGATGGGAAATAGGAAATTCACCCTTAGGTTCACTTCTGTGGCTCTGCTCGACAGGCGCACAGGTAAATAATTTTCTTGAGTGGTGTACCTTTTTCACTAAGTTATATAGGCCCTAGTGCCAATAGCCTAGTACCTACCTATGAACCTATGAACCTTTACAGTGTGGTGTTTATGGAAGCTTTTGTGATTTTTACCATTATTTACTGTTTAGCTGCAGTGTTGTTTTGATTTATATTGTTTCTGAGTTCATGGCAACATACAAAAGTAGAATATATCAGAAGTAAGTAAGTAACAATGTATGGCAAAGTTGTAATTGTTTGACAATGTTGAGTATGCATGAAAAATACTGGCTTTCAGTATTACATGCATGACTATGTATTGGTCATGGGAGGTTAAGTTTAGCCTTAGGGTTAAGATTTGTGTTTGGGTTAGCATTAGTGTTAAATTTAGCACTGGGAATTAGGACTTGGGCTAAAGTTAGTATATCTAAATAGAGTCTATATCAAAATCATGAAGGGGCGTTTCAGCGAATGTCTCTTCATTGACACATACTGAATAAATGCACTAAACCGCGATCATTCACAACAGCAATTTCTTTCCCTGGGAGAGATTTTAATTTAAACCTATCTAAATAAACCTAGTTTATATGTACGTACCAAAGGGTGAAGTATATTCTAATAATACAGTAGAGGTGTACAATACCTTCCTTAGAGGTGGAATACATTCCTTTAGTAATGAGCTCAGTTGGGTAGAATGATTTCTCAATGACAGTTAATATATGGTGGATGAAGTAGGGCACATTGTGCATAAATGTGCCTTGGACTTCAATGGAAATATCTGTTTGAAGGGATGTTATTTATGTGTAGACAAAGGGTTGTTCAGTTTTCCCAAATAGTAAAAAACTACTTTCTTCTATTAAGCTTTAGTCCATGGCTGTGATGCCATCAATTTGCATGGCTTATCATCCAAACTGTTGATGACAGACCTGAGTTTTCTTTCATCCACAAATGTGGTTATCTAGGGACCCCTGGCCTCAGTCTGATATAAAGAAAGTATATGCCAAAGAATACTGATCCAAGAATGGATGTCCATACTGCTAGCATTTAAAGGAGTTATCTGTCGAAAATGCTGGCTTAAACTTGTAAAATTTGCATGGTTTTAGATAAAAAGGAAAAGTGTTTTAATGACGCTCTAGAATTATAACATTATGAAAAGGCCTAATATGTGTATTCTGTCTTTTATTCTGTCATAAATTTTTCTTTTTATAATTTTTTCAGTAGTATAAACAATTCATGTAAATACTGGTAATGCAAACCCTGGTATTCATATAGGCTCTGCATTAAGCCTACACAACCTGAGTGTAATAACCAAACATATTAGTGATTGGTGACTCAGTTGTGAGACACACTGATGTCCCCCACACCAGGCTCGACAAGTAGAAGGCCACGGTCATCACACATGCACTTAAGTCTCTACAACAAGTACAAGTATGACTCTGTCATTGTCCATGTTGGTGTGAATGACTTAAGAGGTATCTCCCTGGACTACATGAAAAGAGACATGATTGAGCTCTCAGAGTATGTGTCCCAGGCAGGTATGACCCTAGTCCTAAGCAGCATCCTACCTTCATCAAGAATGATACCACAATACCAACAAAAAATAATTGACTTCAACAATTGGCTTAGCTTCTGGTGTCACTCCAAGAGGATCCAGTATCTATCTGCCTAGGATGACATGTTTGACAGGCCTTGATACTTTCCATAGGTGGCCTCCACCTATCACCCCTGGGATTCTGGATCCTGGCCAAGGCTCTTGCCTCCCCCATTGTGCCTTTTATAGGCAATGTCCCAAAGACAATCTTCCAACATAAAAGATCTGTCAAAAACTAAATTGAAGGTCATGTTGCTTAACACTAGCAGCCTTAACCTGAAAATGCACTCACTAGAAGCTCTCCTTGCACTAGAAGATGCTGACATCTGTGCGGTCAAGGAAACTTGGTTCAGGGCTGCAGAGAGAAGCCATGCTTTACCAGCCTATACCTCATTCCCCACATTCCAACCCCAAAATGAGGTTGGGAAGACTAAGTGTGGTGGCGTCTCTATCTTCATTAAGGACAGGCACACCTCCAGACTGGTTTGCCAGCATGACACACTGGAACTACTCCAGGTGCAACTGACATTTGGCAAGACACCCATTCAAGTTATAGCCAGTTATAGACTCCCTTCCATGATTCAGGACACCCACTCCTCCTACCTGTATCTACTTGACTCCATCTAGGTACCCCCTAACACCCTGATCCTTGATGACTTCAACTACCCCACCATAGACTGGGTAAACTATTCCTGCACTAATGCACTCACTCAATGATTCCTTGACTTCATCAATTCTGATGCACTAGACCAACTCGTCTCATCCCCCATAAGGGGAGATAACATTTTGAACTTGGTTCTCACCAACATGGGTGACCACTGCACCACTCCCATAGTATGCTCTTCCCAGGTGAGATCAGATCATCGATCCCATCTCATTCGAAGTTTCTATCCCAGCCAACTCCCCCCAGCTGTAATCAGGCTAAAAACATTTCAAAGGCTGACTACAACCTTCTAAGGGAGGGTATCAGTAGCTTCATACCACTGCCCCCCTCAGAGGATGCAGACAACTATGCTGAACAGTATGCCAGTGCAGTATACAAGCATCTGTACAACTGCATGGACTCAGCCATACCTAACAGAACTAAAACCCCATACCTAACAGAACTAAAACCGGCTCATCAAGGAAACGCAAACCTGTCTGGTGGACATCCTCTATCAACAGGCTTTACAACAAAAGGAAGAAACTGTTGTGCAGGGGTAAAAAGGAACAAATTCCAAACTGGAAAAACTCCCTCCTTAGCCTCAACAAGCAAATTAGATCAGTAGTGGAAACCTCCAAAGCCAATTATGAATCAAAACTAACCTCAGAAACAAAGGGAAACCATAAAGCCTTCTTCAGTTATGTCAGGAACCTCGATGGCAAAGCCCAGTTTTGTTCCAAATTAGTACTTAATGGTATCACTTACACTGATCCTGTTGAGTTAGCCTGGTAGCAAATAGGTTCAGCACAAACTCCATCTCCCTACCATCCCAAAGGCCCTTTCAACATCCCTGATACTTGTCCCACACCTCACATCTCCATAGATCAAGTGTTAAAGGCCCTATCCAAGGCAAAGAACACAGCTTTCATGGGACCTGACAGCATCCCAGGCTGTATTCTACACCATCTCCAGCAAGAACTGCCTTCACCATTGACTATTGACCATGCTAACTTATTACATCTGATGTATGTGCTGTAAACAATCTTGTTGGGATAAAAGGGATGGTGGAGGCCTCTCCCACTGCAATGGACACAAATTAACTGTGGTGGATAACGTTTATGCATTACAGTAAAAGGCCTAACAATGCTAACAGGCATTGAATGTGGATGTTGAACACATGAGCATTTGTCAACACAAAATTCATGATATTGTACAGAATAAATGCACCATAGCAGAAATGTCACTACAATTGGCCATTCCCAAGTGGAGCCCCTCAGTTATCAGTCCTTGGACCGCTCCTTTTTGGCATTTACTTCTCAGAAGTCAAGGCCAGTGTCAGTCATCTCTGGCTGAATAAATTTGCAGATTATTGCAAATTTGGAGCTGTCACTGAATCTCACACTGACACAAATGTTCTACAGGAGGGTCTGACACAGACAAACAACTGGCGTCAGAGCCATGGACTAAAACTAAATGCCAAGAAATGCATAATAGTATCTTTTGGGAAGTTATCCATCCCTGGTAACTATCATATTGACAACACACCCCTTAGAGTTGACCCAGTAGTCAGAGACTTAAGGACACACATAGATAGTAATCTAGCCTTTGATCATCATGTGTCTACAGTACATACACAGTAATACAGTATATTGCACAACATATAAACAAAGGTATGGCATCTAAGTCCAAGGAATTCATTGTCCCACTGTATTCGGCATTCATCAGACCTATCATTGAGTATAATGCCCCCTTTGGTATGTACCTAACCAGGCATATCCAACAATTGGAACATCCACAGAGGTTCCTCACTAAAAGAATACAGGGCGTAAGTAACATGTCCTTTGTAAACCTCTTCAAGGCCCTATCCCTGTCTATCTTCTACAGGCTTTTGAAGGGAGATCTATGCCTGGCATACAGGGCATTGTCAGACCTCACTCTGATAGACCTCCTGCATATCCACAAAACAGACAGCACCAAAATGACCTGTTCCAAAGACTTAAACCTTGTCTGTGATATAAATAGTTCTTGCTGGAGAGATAGGTATGTATCCCAGAGACTACCGCATCTATGGAACAGGCTCCCCATCCATGTGAAGCAAAGTTCCTGTCTAACCAAATTCAACTGCAACTTGGACAGTTGAATGGGAATCTGGAAATTCACCCCTGGTTTGGCACCTGTGTTTCTAACAGATATAGGTAACCTATAAACGGTTACTGCTTATACTTATCAAGGGTACCAGAACTTGTCAGAGATTTGGGATGCATGGCTAGGCTTAAAAAGGCCCCTGTGGTCATTGGCCTAGTAAACACCTATGAACCTATGTGCATTGACAAGACAAACATGCAAGTCATACATAGGACAGTGCACTGCAGAATAACAGTGATGGATTATGTGAGAATAGGTTAACCAAACTTGTAATACAAAGTGTAAACACTGTAGAGCAGACACACTTTGTTAAAACAACAATTATGTAATTTTGTTTTTGTTACTCTTTGAGTGAAGTGCTGCCAAGTTGAGTTCCACTGCTGATGGCAAAGTATTAATCCTTGCAGAATCACTCTCTTGAAGTGTTGAATGTAGAATGGGAATTAACAGTACTCTAGTCACAATTTGGAGCAGGCACATTAATATAGCATCAGGATAATGATGTGTTAAAAAACGCTGTACCCAACATTTACAGCCACAGGAGTTAGACAGACATTCAGGAA
Source organism: Protopterus annectens (assembly GCF_019279795.1). Classification (NCBI taxonomy): domain Eukaryota; kingdom Metazoa; phylum Chordata; order Ceratodontiformes; family Protopteridae; genus Protopterus; species Protopterus annectens. The sequence continues at coordinate 1,228,074,760 of NC_056733.1, forward strand.
CATTTTTTTCATCTATCTGCATTCAAACCTTTAGAACATTACAAGAAAAATATTTATACCGGAGTATTAACTGAGCACACCACATAGGATGTCATACTTCTGATAGTTCTCATTTGAAAGCAGATTTTCATAAACATCAGTATACATATTCAACTTCATTATCCTATTGACCACTGTTATCCATACATCCAACTATTTAGTTTGTTGAAAAATATATTTAACTTAATATACATAGCTAAGCACACCACTGCAAAACACAACAGAGTAATGCAGCAGAAGGCAATAAAAGTACAAGCTATTGCCATAAGCTGTGTTCTTGCATTTATCCTTATTTACGTTTGTTGCTTGGTGTCAGACATTAAACAAATGCAGAGGTGGAGGAATAATGATACAGAAGACAGAAGCTACATTGACAGGATGAGATGGAGTAAGGGAGAAAGTGGCTTATGACAGAAGAAGGATAATGAGGGATCACAACAACATGTAGCCAACAGGTAGGCCAACACTGCATAAAGACAGTCAGTAACATATAATGACTGGATTAGAATCCTGGAAAATAGTAAAACGATCTATTTATACATGTGAATATTATGTCATCACACCACAAAGGGATTACTAACACATCATTTACATAACACGGTTGAAGCACAGCAATGACTGACTAAGCAGCAAGGGTGAACAGAGAGAGAGAGAGAGAGAGGGACAGATGCAGAAAGGAATAGCAACAGTATGTTTTGTGAGATTGGTAGGAACATCTGTAAGGTATGTTACTCTTACTTATTAAATCTTCATCAACCTGTTATATTCTATACATTCAAGTACTTGCTATAGGAATAAGAGAGTACTACAAACAAGAAAACATAAGCAGGATAAAGCTGGCTTATGAACTTCCCCTGTTGTTGCTGCAATGTTTTGGCAAAGTATGTCTTGCTTTACTCTTTAAATGATAAGTTAATGAAATGTTCTATATGGGGATAAATACAGACATTTGATGTTAAATACATGAAAAAAATACAAAATGTCAATAATTAATACATTGACCTACATCTGTGATCAAACCCATGATAGTATGCAAAAACATTAGGCTACAGACAGGGTAATTATCTCAGCAAACCACATAGAGATCCTGCTTCATTACATCCAGCAGCATAAGAACTGCTACATTTCCGGTTTCACAGTACTGAGTTTAGTCTACCTTTACTCTGTATTCTTAGAGCGCTGCAGATTTAAGCAAATTTGAGTGAAAGTGACCTGACCAGTGCAGTTTGCATGAAATTGTCAGCTTTTGCAAAACAAATTGAGCCAGTGTTCACTATCACTTAGCACTGCTATGCTATGCCAACCTCAGTGCAAATGCTGACAACATAAAACGAAGTCTTTTCCATTGGCCAGTTCTAGTCATGTTTGTTGTATGTGAATATTTTTTTACCAGGCCATACATGTGAAAAAGGGTTGGATAGGACAGTGGTGAAAATGGGGTTGACAGGCAGAGGGTAGGACACAGGGGAAAGAATACAAAAATTTGTGAGAGAATGATAGGACAGCACCACTATCTACTTCTTCACAACATAAATGTATAATTGTACAGACAATTTCATGACTTTGAAGAATCACCACATCATTGATGGCTGACAAAACAATACTGGTGTACAGCCAACTGTAGCAAATCAAGTGTGTCAAGATAACACATAAGCAAAGTGGAGAGCTATGTATGCGGAACACTTTTGGTGGAACAGGTGCCCATTTTTATTTATTTGTTTATGTGTTTATTTATTTTTGGGGGTGAGAGTGGAATGTTGGGAAAGGAGGGTAAAGTAGGTAAGGTATGTTAGGAAGCATGCACGGACATACAGGAAATAGAAGACAGACAAGGATGGTGATGGAGTTTGGGGGACACCATGATTGGAGATAAGTAGGGAACATTGGAGGTTCACCGATGTCAGGCTTGAGACTATAAGAATCTAGTCATCATCCTCAGAACTGTCATTGCTGTCTCTTGCAGCCATTTACTGGTTAGAGCTCTCATCTTCTCAGCCCAAGAAATCTTGACAAAGCCTAACATTTTGACAGTTAAGAGGCATGTCCCTGGGTTAGGGACAGATGTGGCATTGTGTTTGCAATTTGATGCAGGACTTTTTCAACCCTGTCAAAACTTGCACCAAGGCCCTGCTCCATTATATCATCTACCAGCCCTATCAGCTCCAGCCAGGTGAAAATTTCACCTCCTCCACTGGTACTCCTCCCACAGGGTACCACTGCACCAGCATCCAGGGCAGAGCTACCTGACACAGTTGAAGCAGGTAGGGCCGCTGCTGTGGAGTCAAGACTTAGAGCTTGTGAACCTGAAGTTCCAGGTGTTTGTGCTGTTATCTATGTATAGTGGGCAGAGCTCCAATGATCAGTCTACCTGTCTGTGGTATTGGTCATTTATTTCTCAGCAACAAGGTATGGAAACAGTACATTGTTAAATTATAACTCCCTCCCAAAATAAATGCATCAATAAATAACTCAAAAGAGAGAGAGAGGGTGGGGTGAAACAAAAATAAAGATAATTAGATACATGACATGTCACAATACTGTATTTCTTCAATAAATTGTGTTGACAACACATAATTTATGATAACTTACTATTGTACACCTTTGCCACATCCATATATGATGGAAATGTATGCATGTGTCATAAAATACACAAATCTCACTGATATGATATAACAAAGGATAGCATTTATTTCCTTATGAAAAATAGCAAATACATATTCAAATGTAAAAATTGCAGTTATCATAATTGGATTCTTCCTGACATATTATTGCTGTTAATATTTTATAAATACTTATCCAGTGACAAAAAGTAATTGCTGCTTCTGGGTATTGAACTCACGCACATTTAATTTGGTGTTCGCATTGCCTAATACAAGCAGCAAGAGTTATTGGGGAAGGCAGATATGCTTCAGATAAAGGGTGTAGTATGCCTGCTCAAGATGCTAGTGATTGAGGGAATGAAAAGAAATATCTGTCTTGAATTTGGACCCAGGTCATAATTATCCCATGCCTGTCTGAGGCATATTAACCTCTCTCCTGGTGCACGTCATGGTTTGCAGCTATTTCTTCTGCAGCTGTACAGAACAAAAATATATATGAAAGCATAATGAGTACCCGCTTTTGTTAGCTATATCATTAATGTCGTAACGTAGACAGGTGATGGGTCAGTATATTTACACAACTAGGGGTGTTCACAGTTCTAAATTCAGCATCTCATCAACTTATGAAATCCTGCTTCCACTTCTTAAGCTCACTATACTGGTGACAGCATTGTACATGGAATGCTAGTTACACTGGAGACAACCATGGCTAAGCTATTAGTTGGAAATGTTCATAGATTAGTACTAGGCTAATTGCCCTTGCGAGACATTTTAAGCCTAGCCAATTATCCCCTGTGAGATTCAAACCCTGTATGTTGTGTTTGTAAGGCAAACACCTTAACCATTAGGCCACCCTCCCAAACATCTACTGACACCCACCATAGTCCCCCTGCAGAAGCCTATAGCTATAGTACTTCACAAGGAGTGCCACAAATATTCTGGACTCCTCAACACCCCACATTTGTGATGTAAGTTTAGCTCTATTCTCTCCTTTGCCAACCATGTCTGAAAAAGTCAAGCTAACAAAATATGTCTAAATTGGCAACCAATTCAGATCTTGCAGGTAACCGGTTGTGAGCAAAGATACAAAGCCTTGATAACTGCATTTTCACAACTGAAAGCAGATGGGTTCCTTGCCAGACCCATTGGCACTACATACATCTCATATCAGTAAAGGTGTGGTACATGGCATTGAGCTTTGCCATCTGTGATGCTCAACCTATTGACAGAGGTTCAACAACGGAATACTTAATGGCACAATTTTTAATCCTTGCAATTTGGAAGGAGACACAAGATGAAATGTGACATATTGTGATGGGGCTTCCACAATGTTAAAATGTTGTACCTGCTGAGAGTTGAACCCATGGGATAAAATATGCAAAACTTGAAAGCTAGTAAATTAATTGACATTGCCATAGGAGAACTACCTTTTAAACATGGACATTAAATATATACTAATTTCATAATGAATGTAGATACACTTCAGAGAGGCCTGTATGTGCATGATTTTAATTAGTCCTGGGAATGCATTCCTATGTAAAAGACAGCATTTATGTTTGTATGTATATTTAAGATGGATGCAGATGAATGAGCTCTGTATGTTATATACATACTTCACAAGACATACATGTCCTAAACACATGGGTAGGATATGTGATGAGTCATGATGATTATAACAAAAGTGGTGTGTTCATCATGCATAGGCAAGTGCATGTTATATTAAACAGCATCATTGGCATGTTTAAGAAATTGGACACACATTAGATTGAGGTTTTATGTGAAGCATTAATGATGTATGCTAAATAGAAAAGTTTACTTATACAAGCATTGTTGATACATTGCTTGCAAGAAACATGTTTAGCATTATCACTTTTTATTGTTACAGTCCTAATCAAAATGTTATGAGAAATGGGATTATTACTCTCTTTGTAAAAGTATTTTTTTACCTAGATTCAAACCCTTAATCATTCGTGTTCTGTATCTAAATTCAATGAATGTAAACATTATGCCACAGAAGGAGGTATATGACAGCTGGATTTCATAAGTGCAACATTGCCAGGTGTATTTGTGCTACATAAGACAGCCTAAACTAAATGTTTCACTTTTTTCCTTAAGTAGGGAACCATGTTTGCATGCTGTCAAGTGGAAAATAAATGTGAATTAAAATGACAAAAATAAAAGAAATTACATATTAAGAATAATTGAAATGTGGTTGGTAAATAGGATATGAAAAATGTTTCATGTACCTTATTTCTCTCAATTCACTTCAGTTACATTTTATGCCATAGAACTGGATATCTGTCAGGTACATTCTCTGCAGTAAGCACTGTCCATGTTGTCAGAGGCAGCAGAACCATACCAGTAATATTTGCTCTTCATAAAGCAGCCTACACCAAAATTCTCACTTTTTCCTTAGGCAGTGAAAGCAGTTTGCACACTGCTGAGTGGAGAGTTAATGAAAAAGGCATGAGAAAAAATATATGATAGAGAAAGAAATCTTGACAGTAAATTAAATGCAGTCAATAGGCGTATGTACCAATGACAAGAGCAAGAAGCGCATTCAAGTACATATCATCCTTTTCACATCATTGCAACATCAGAAATGTACTTTGTGAAGCACGTTATCAGACTTGTAGATAATGACAAATAATGTGAAAGTTGGCAGACAATGACTCACATGTTGTTAGCAATAGTGCAAGAGTTGCTTTTTAAACAACAGCGCAATGGTATCACAAACTGTGATTAAATATGTATTGAGACCACACTCTGCAAAATTACCATGGAAGTGGACGTGAGCCATGCATCAGCTGTCTTTTTTTTTCTAGGTTCAGTGCATTTACACTTTGTGCCACAAAGAAAGTTACATGACAGATGTAAGTTCTTCACTGAGTACTATCCAGAATGCTGATGATCACGCAATGTCTCCGGGTTGGTTTGTGCTACATAAGGTAGACTAAACTAAATTGTTCATATTTTTCCTTAAGCTGCAAAAGTTCATTTCTCGCTGCCAAATGGCGCATAGATGCAGAAGGCAATATTTATCAGAAGTATCAACATCTTTTTGTAAACAAGTTGAATGCATGAGCACAGTTACTACTGCATTACACTAATACATTCAGCTTTCTCATATCTCCTTCCCACATCAGTACTATCATGTGTGTCTCACAATAACAAGACTTTAGATAATGCCATGGGGATGGAGAAAGACACAGGGAAAAGTAGAAATGCTTTCATTTTTCATACAGAACACATAATTAATATTGGCATCATTTCAAATGACTTATCTGTCTGTCACTTTTAGTCAACACTGATCTTACTTGAATTTCCTACAATAACACATTCATACACCAAAATGAGAATTAAGATTTACTATGACCTACTTCAGTAAATGATCTGTGAGCAGGTTTTAAACCCTGCATCACATGTATTTTTTCTCTAAGCTCAATATATGTATACATTGTGCCACAGAGATAGCAGTGTGGCACATTGAATTTCTTTACTTATTACTGTTCCAGACTACTCTTGAAAGTGCAACAATGCCAGTCTTCTTTGCCCTATTAATGTCAGTCTAAATAAAAATTGTCAGTTTTACCTTGGGCAGTGAAATGCCATTCATTGCTGCTGTCCACAGCCAGTCAATGGAATACAGTGCCAAATGGCACACAAATGATAAAAAGGCAAAACAGTGGCAATTAGATACATTAAATGTACCTTTCAGGTGTTTAATCAACTTTTCTCTCTTGCAACAGGAACCTGTATGGATTTAAACAATCAAATAAGGGTAGTAAGAACAATCATTAAAAATATTTCCATACTTGCAACAGACAAAGATATATATTATCAAGGAATAAAAGTGTTTAGATGTAGTGACATTGTGATATTGTATTGTCACACTGAAAGTACAACAGAAAGAAGTTACCGGTGTACTGCACAATATTAAACAAAGACTGCAAATACTGCAGGTGTATTTCTGCCTTTCTTTATGATGCCTCATTCCCTTATTTATATTTTCATCAGAACAACTCTCATATCATATGGTAACTGTATTAATACTTAAAGTACTCCCTTAAATATGAGCATTTCTTATTAAGGGGCAATAACTGTGATCAAGTCAGCATTTGTATGTTAGGAATGTTGATCTCCTAAATCAGTTAATCTAATTTCAAACTTTTTGGCAAATTTTTTCTCCCTGACATACCCTCAGTAAGTTGGGGTCTATATTACCTTGTCAAAAGACATGTTTGCCAAACACATCTTAATCAACACAGTAATATCGACTTATCTAAAACCTGAATGGACGAGTCAGCAAATTTTTTCCTGGGGAAAAATCACTCAGACATCATCAGGGATTTGCCCTTTTCCCCACTGTAGTGCAATCTCAGAGTTGGTAAATTTTGTTAGGGGGTTGTGGGGGGCAAAGCCCTTCACATTGTAGGATTTGAAAGTGTGTTTTTTTTTTCTGTAGGGCTGAGCGATTTTTTTTTCCCCTGGGAAAAAAAATTTGCTGACTTGGCCATTGGGTTTTAGACAAGTCTATATTATTGTGTTGATTAAGATGTGTTTGGCGAACATGTCTTTTGACATGGTAATATAGACCCCAGTAAGGGTATATCAAACAGGGGAGACTGTGAAATACTGATTGTTCCTGTAGTCAGAGAAATCATAGACACTTGCAAGCCATTAGCAGGTAACACATCTCAGTGCTCATCCTTGCTTTGCTAGGACATGTGCATGTAATTGTGTAACATTGATAGGGCATGTGCATGTAACTGTGTAGGTCCTTACACCTTGTTTACATTCCCCTATACTTAGTACAGACTGTGGTATTCAGGAATGCTAATGCTTTCACACCTCATTTGCATACCCACAGTGCTCACAGTTCTGACTCTGCACTATATAAATATAATGATGTAATTGATGCTCTTATATCATACTGGGGATACTGTTTGGACCCAGAGAGCTTCATACTGCTAAATAAACATATTTTTTGGAGAGTTATCTAATTTCTACACTGCTGTATTGTCAAGGTAGTTTGCTACATAATGCTCTTAATTTAAAATTAAAAAGTGAATTGCACTGACTGCTGAAAAACACTTTTTATCTTTATGATTTCCTTTATCCATTTTGGTTGACATAGCCATGTCTGTATTACAAAAAGTATGCTACAGAATGGCACATAACCTATAGTTTTTAGGTTATACTTGATGTTTGCACAGTTATTGCAGCTGAATGTATTATAACTTTGTAACAATGTCTGGCATTATTACTGGGGCTGACAGAAAGAAAATGTGTTATGTTTGTGGATTTTTACCTGAGTGCTCTTCACAGCAGTGCAACTAGCACTAATGTCTTGTCTTACATTTCTCATGCTACATTTTGAATTACTATTGTTAATACTGCAATGTATTATACAGTTAAATTAATGATATCTGCATTACAGAACTGCTGTACATTGCTGTTGATATTTGATTTAGAAACATTTATTTATTTATTGGAGGTGTTGTCATAGGGAGCATTAACTTTTAAATTGTTCTGTGCATGATGGATGTATGCCCTGATGTATAATTGACTTCACAGCCCTCCTTCTGTGTATTATATGTGTAATTATGTGTCTAATTTGTATTTCATCTCATACAAGGCTATGGCATCCAAGAAGAAATGTGTACCCCACAAGCATCCATACACTGATGCAGAAAATGAGGTAATTATCCAGGCCTTACATCACCATGGGTCTTTTCTGTTTAGGAGAGGTACAGGTGATCAATCTGCCTGAATCAGCACATGACAACTGACGGCTGACAACAGTAATGCTGTTGGAGGGCATGGGAAAACTTACTTCCAGATATGACACTGAGAAAGTGATATGATAACCTCTCCCTGCCATAGGGTGGCTGAAATTGCCCAGGAATAGGTTGCTATTGGTGGTAGCCCTGCTACCAAACCAAAACTAACTGAAACAAAGGAGTTCCTGTCCACTGTCAGAGATCCAGATAGCTCAGCAGAGAGTTCTCACGCATTCCTTTATGTTGGTGCAGATGTAGAAAACAGACCCAGTTGTCCAGTCAGTATGCAAAATGCAAGTGTTACTGTCATATCTATATATATATATATATATATATATATATATATATATATATATATATATATATATATATATATATATATATATATATGTCTTAGAAGTCTGAGACATAAAGACCCAGTGATAATCATGAGTCAGACACAGGTATGGAGAAATAGAGCATGGTACCTTTTGGGGGGGAGGGTCCAAATGTTCCCTACATTTTTGTATGAAAACATTTTTAATCTGTACTTGTGAAGGACATTGTTCTCTTTTTCCTTGTTTCATTTGCATTGTGGTACTTAGCAGACTTCTTTCCTTTCCATTTCTTTCATAGAGGCACTTCTGGTTTACAGGCTGCCAGCCCACCTGCATGTGATAAGCACACATTTCTTTATTGGTATTAGCGGTATTATTGCCTATAAGGTATATTCAGGTTTATATGAGATTAAAAGTTGTGTTGCTCTAGCATCTGCTAGAGTTTAACATACCTTTCATATAAGGAAAATATGTGATTAATTTTATTCTCTAGTTTCCTGTTTGTTGTGTTTATTGCTTGTTGTCATAGCTGTTCCTCAGAGTGGCACTGTAGAATGCCTACCACTTGATGTCAGTGTATCGTTAGCCTTTGATGATGATGATGATGGTGATGAAGAAATACAGTCTGGGGGTGCAGAGGGTCAGTCTGACACTGTTGTTGTGGGTCCTATATCTGTGGGCCATATTTTGTTCACAGTCAGTATGCCTACCCATACCCATGACAATTAGACCTCTGATACTGGACAGGTTGAGGATGACACACCATTGATGAGAGTATTGTGGTTATTCTGGATGCAGAACTGGTTGCTTCTCCCTGGAGCCATCATGAGGGCAAGGTGCCACACATAATGGTTGGTAGGAGTGCTTGGAAGATGCCTGCTGTCCACCCTCCTACTGATGCTGGTGTGTCAGTTGGTACAACCAGACGTATGTGCAGGGCCATAGTGGTGGCACAGGCATGTTTCACAAGGGCCTCAGAAGAGACAGTGCAACTACTAAATATTATGCATTCTCATGTGACTCCATGAACTGTGTAGGCAACTCTTTGTACATGATGAATAACACAGTGGATTGGGCAGTGTCCGGGAAGGGATGTCTGTTGGGTGAGGGTGGCTGTCCATGTGGATGGAGAGCTGCTACATCTTCTACTGTTAGCAGATGTGGCCATGCAAGATCACCTCCTATAGTGACACTGCATCCTCTGCTCTTTCATTCACTGCTGTTTCCACACCCAGATGTGGAAGGCCATGGGGTCTTGATCCTGGATGTTCTCAAGAAGAGCGCACATCAAGCAGACCTCACTCAGATTCAGGTAGCACCCCGATTTCTAGCCAGGGCCATGGAAGTAACAGTGTAACTCCTGGCAGAGATGTTTTTTGTAGTCCTTGCAATGATGTGATTAATAGTACTAATTAATAGTAATTACTATTAATAGTACTAATTAATTCATATTAATAGTACTAATTAATAGATTAATTACTAATAGTTGCACACAAGATCCTACACCAACCAGATAATACACCCATACTTAAAAACCTCATCACCCCCTACAGTAACCTTAGTGCACTTCATTCATCTGAGACTACTAGTTCAAACTCTCAAATCCAACAACACAGTTGGAGAATCTCTATATGCTAACTCTGTTGGCAAAACTTGGGATTCTCTTCCTGCTAATCTTACATCTGAACTCTCTCTACCTCAGTTCAAGAAAAGTCTGATTCAGTACTTTAAAAAACGATTGCTATGTCCTTGTCCTAATCCAGACTAACTCTAACCATCACTCGTGCGCACATGGAGGACTTCTGCCTACACTTTGTTTCTAAACTTATATATCCTATGATATCCTTGGATCTACTACCAGGTTAGCCTACTAGGCATTCAATACCCTATCATTCTTAAAAAGACTGTCTAGAATTTTCCATCTGAGTAAAAATTTAATAATTTGTTTATATCTGTTTGTTGTGTTTGTTTACATCTGTGTACATATCTTTTTATTTCTGTTTATTTTGTGTTTTAAACTGTAAAAAATTTAACAGTTTATTGAATGTGTTTTTCGGAACTTTTCTCCCTGGGCCTGCGCTGAAAATGGACATGTATCCAGTTGGACTATCCCGGTAAACAAATGTAAAATAAATAAATAAATAAATACATAAGATTTGACTACTCTACTATGCATGGCTCACACCTGTCTGAGATGCCAGGACATGGTGCTAGCTTTTCATGCAGATCCACATACATTGAAAAAAAAATACCTTTTCATGCAGACACACATACATTGACAAACAAAATTCAGTTGCCATACCACCTCACAAACATGCAAGCTATCTAAACACTGAGCACTGTACATTCTGATAGATGCATGTGTTTCTAACTCATATACACTCACTTCTTTGGTATCAGTCTTGCCCTCTTACCACAACCCAGCCATCCTGTGCAAACGATGATGTCTCTGTCCTGCCCTTTGCACATGTCTTTGTGAGCTAGGATTGCATACATGTCTGATGCACACAGTGGATAGCTAATGCTTGCTTATTCACATACTTGCACTTATCAATATGTATTGCAGAAGAAAAGTTGTTTTACTTTAGATTTGTTCACCAGGAAAGTCCAACTTGGAATGAAGCCAGTTTTCAGTACAGGCCTAGGGAGAAATGCTCCAGACATGTCTATGCAACATGGGAAGAAACTGGAGTACCCAGAGAAAACCCACATGAACACAGAGAGTACATTCAGACTCCACACAGAAGGCTCCCCAGCCAAGAATTAAACTGGAATACCTATTGATGTGAAGTAGCAATGCTACCACAGCACCACTGCACCATTGCTGGTTTCTTATTCCTATTCATTTGTGAATGATCGACTCTATAACTGAGCCACGCTGTACTTAAGTTAGCATGGCTATTACAGTTGTGGAAAATTAGTTTCTTCAGGCTTGCTTCCTGGTATAGTTGTACAAATATGTATATGATTGACCTGTTCCATATTTTATAGATGGAGGTGAATTCAAATGCTTGATGCACACTATTGTTTCTAATATGTAACTGTATATTGCAAACATCAGACAGTGGATGGAGATGTTACTGATATAACTGTACACTTCAGATAAGTGATCTGCTTTGGGGCATATACATATTTTCATACGAGAGTAGTCAGTTATATAACTTTTTTTTCTTCTTTACAGGTTCCACACTTACCTTGTCATTACTGCAGGTACAAATTGTGTCATGGGGATTGGCCCTTTCTGATGGCATCAGCACACAGCCATTAGAGTCTGACAGGCATCAGTTTTCCTATTGGTATGTGTCTGGGATCTTAAGCTTTGACATAGGTAGTGATTGTGTGTACCATCTTTTGTCTATTAGCCAGAGCCAGAGCATACTGTGCATGCCTGCATCTGCCAGTACCATCTGCAGCTGGTGGATCTCCCTCAGACTCTTCACCTGTACCTGCTACTGCTGGCCCTGCCTCTGGTCCTTGAAACTATGCTCATGCTCCTGGCTGCCCTTGTTCAAGCTGTTTCCTGAGAATTCTATTGTGTAACATGGCATAGACTGTAAATATTTCAGCACAGGTACCCAGGTCATACTACAGTCCACCTCATTAGGTGTCTAGACACTAGAACCTTCATTTAAACAAATCAAACACATATTCTATTATATTTATAGTTTGAATGTGGGCCTCGTTGTATCCTTTATCAGTGGGGTTGTGTGTGTTTCTCATCGGTGTCATGAGCTAGGGCTCCAGTGCCTAACCGGCATCCTCTACCAGATGCCCTTCAGGAATGTCACCCCCAGCAAACGTGGTATACAACACACAAGTGTACCATATGTGTGAGTAGTGGAAACTGCCTGGGGTACCTGCACAGACATTGTAAATGATCCCTTGGGCATAACAGACAACCTGATGTTTTATAGAGTTGGAAACTCCTTCTGTTCATTTTCCTCATTCCCTGTTCATTGGGTGGGGTTTTATTTCTATGTTTGTACAATCTATGGTCCCCAACACTTCGGAGACGTGTGCTACTGCATAGAATTCCTGTAAAGTTCTTGCTTTCTCCTGTGGGATGTGTGGGAAACAGATGCAATCCCTAACATGTAGTAATACTACATTTAAAAACTGATAAAAGTATTAGTAGCTAGTATATGCAATTCTACACACACCTTTGTTTCCGCTGAGATGAGTTCTTCATGATTTCCCTGAGGCCTGAGGTGTGGCAGCAGATGTTCCATATTTCCTCCAGTGTTTCCTTGTCACTGTGTATCCCTCAGCAATTTTTGTGTCATACAGTTCATGATAAGTCAAACTGGGTCTAAATACCCTTTTTCTTACCTGACATCTGGCAACATCAGCAGCATCAGCACCCTGATTTAAAGCCTGTTGCACATACAGCATAATGATAGCAGCAGCACCAGCAACCCCTAAAATGTTCTTTTAAGTGTAATCATGCTGTAGTCCAAAGAGTTTTGTTGTACAGGGAAAAGGTTACATTGAGTGTACATGATTGCTTTATGGGCTCCTGAATGGCACAGCCATTATGTATCTCTGAATGGAGATATGATAGGGGTCTAAATGGAGACATAATACAGTCATCAAGCAAAGGAGAGTAGTATTGCTGGAAGTGAATCCTTCCTCAAGTCATGGGGAGTAACTTCATGAGGTGAACCCTGTTTTTACAAAAATCTCACCAACACAATACTGATATACAGATTGTATTTTATACAGTATATATCACGTATAGAAGTAGGTTAAAAAAGAAAAAAGACAGCCGGGTGCACAAGTCTTAGAATAAAAAAGTGCCCACTCCTGGTAAGTGCACTGATACCAGACTGGAAAAAATGACAGTGTAGAACCCTCAAGATATGGAAGCATTCCTACGATGGGGTTAGGCCAGAGTAAGGGGAAGAATGGCCCCCCATTGTAGAAAAAAATAGTAGTCCACTAAAACAGATAGGACAAAAATTAGCCATAAAGATAAAGAGTGGACTACTGAAGATAAGAAAAAAAATATGTGTTGTTACTATTATGCAAGAAGACCAGAATTTCTGGATAGAAGATATAGAAAAAGATTGAGAGAAATTAGAAGAAAGAAAATACTTGCACAAGAAAAGCTGTCAAAACATTCAAATGCAAGTTTGTGTTCATTAAGGCTCCATGGCCCCAAGGCTCCATACTAGGTCCACTATTATTTTCCATTTTCATCAATGTTTTGTATAAGGTTATCCCAAATGCAACATGCATTCAATATGCGGATGACTACACTTTAGTATGCTCCGACACTTCACCTACAGAGTTGCAGATTCTATCCCAAAATACTTTTAACACAGTTGAAAATTGGCTCCTTAACCTTTGTCTCATATTAAATCCTAATAAAACCAAACTGCTGCTTTTCTCACCCACTCACAGGTCTACCCCTATGACCTTTACATTAAAATCCAACAATGGCGCCATTATTTTCTCAGATTCCTCAACTAAACTCTTAGGAGTTATACCAGATAATAACCTTAAGTTTGATTTGCATATCAATACAACTATTAAAACAGTTAATAAAAAACTTGGCTCACTATATAGGATCAAGCCCTTCCTAACACCATCAGCCAGAACTGTAATTGCTCGTACACATCTACTTTCCACCCTCCTCTATGCTTCCCCTCTATTTACAAACCTCATCAAAACTGACCTTAATAAACTTTCTAGCACCTACAATCACATTGCTAGATTTGCTACCGATCCAGCCTACAGAACTCATCACTGTCATAACCTAAATCTATTAGGATGGCTTGAACTGCCTAACCTACTTCAGGTTAGCCAACTAATAGTTGCACACAAGATCCTCTACTAACCAGATAATACACCCATACTTAAAGACCTCATCACCCCCTACAGTTACCTTAGTGCACTTCGTTCATCTGAAAGACTGCTAGTTCAAACTCTCAAATCCAACAACACAGCTGGACAATCTCTATTTGCTAACTCTGTTGGCAAAACTTGGAATTCTCTTCCTGCTAATCTTACATCTGAACTCTCTCTACCTCAGTTCAAAAAAAGTCTGATTCAGTACTTTAAAAAACGATGGCTATGTCCTTGTCCTAATCCAGACTAACTCTAACCATCACTCATGTGCACATGGAGGACTTCTGCCTACACTTTGTTTCTTAACTTATATATCCTATGATATCCTTGGATCTACTACCAGGTTAGCCTACTAGGCATTCAATACCCTATCATTCTTAAAAAGACTGTTGTGTTTGTTTACATCTGTGTACATATCTTTTTATGGAGGACTTCTACCTATACTTTGTTTCTTAACTTATATATCCTATGATCTCCTTGGATCTACTACCAGGTTAGCCTACTAGGCATTCAATAAACTATCATTCTCAAAAAAACACCTAGAATTTTCTATCTGAGTAAAAATTTAATAATTTGTTTGCGTATATCTGTTTGTTGTTTGTTTATATCTGTGTACAAATCTTTTTGTGTTTCTTTTGTGTTTTAAACTGTAAAAATGTAACAGTATTTGAATGTGTTATTTGGAGCTTTTCTCCCCGGGCTTCTGCAGAAAATGGACATGTATCCAGTCGGACTATCCCGGTAAACAAATTTAAAATAAATAAATTAATTAATACAACAGATTTCTGAAAAAACATCATATAGACCAAGAAACCCTGGATCATTTGGAAAAAGAAGTTACTGGAAAATTAAAAAAAATATATAAAGAACAAAATCTGCATATTTTTGAAAGGTATAAAAAAGAAACATGGGCATGGGAAAGAAAGAGAGATCTGATATGGTGCAATCCTTATGTAAAGGAGAAAGCCAAATTAATTAATGTAAAAAAAGAAGCACCAAAGATATTTAAAGAGAAATACAGACAAAGGTACCCAAATATGGAAAATTTCACAATACATAAAATAAGATCACAAAGGGGGAATGTAGAACAGATTATTAAAGTAGAAGTTAAACAAATAGAAGCTGAAGTTATGGCATACATGTGAAATGAATGATTTAGTGTATAAAGTCAAACACAGGTTATGTCACAGCATAAAAGAACAAGGAGTCCCCAAAAATTAAGGAGAAACAGGAGGCACGGGAAACATCTGAAGAAGAAATATGGACATGGAAAAGAAAAGGAGATGTAATACGGTGCAACATTTATGCAAAAGTAAAAGCAAAACTAATCAATACAAAAACCAGTACTAAAGATATTTGAAGAGAAATGCAGGCAAAGCCACCCAGATATGGAAAATTTCACAATACTGAACTTGACTCCCTAATAGCCTTTAAAGCTGCACTAAAAACCCCAGCTGTATGTGTGAAATACAGAGTAAGCCCCTTAACTTCACACACGTAACTACTCTGATCCTACTCTTGAACCCTCTGTCATATTATTTTCTTCCTCCTCTGTATGACTGTTTCTCCTTCCTACGGTATGTGCAGTTTACTAATGATTATGATTACTTTCTTGTGATTGAAAGTATGTTATTATGTATCCATACAGTCTGATAATTATGTATTAACTATATACCATTACTCCCCACCCTATGGTAATGTATGCATATCTCTTTCACTTCGTATTTGCTCTGTACAATATTTCATTACCTGTGGAGATTTTCTCCTTGGGCCTCCACTGAAAATGGGTTTCTGACCCAGCGGACTTTCCCAGGCAACAAATGTCAATAAATAATAAATAATACGGAACATTTTACAATGCAAAAAATAAGAAAAAAAAGAGGTGAAAGTCAAAAAAAGGGGATTAGTAATGTATGTACTTTTCTGTTAATGGGGCGGCAGTATTCATGAAACAGAAAATGTTGCTACGAAATATACATGGACAACTTCCACACATTTTACCATAATTACATCTTCACCTTTTCAACAGATGTGCTAATTTGATGAAGGCCTTTCCTCTAACATCATAACTGAATTCTGCTGCTGCACCAATACTCAGCTTTGCAATAAAACCCGTGAGGCATCCTTAATTATGTGGACCTGTAACCAGATGCTTTACATCTTAACAAGGAGTGGGTTTCTGAGGCTATCTTACTTCACTGTATATGACAGGGAAGGACAGTGATGAAAGAAAATTAGGGTCTCAGATAAATGCAAAATGTAAAAGTACCATAATTACATCTTCACCTTTGCAATAGATGTGCTTATTTGATGAGGGCCCCCTCCCACTTTCAGTTCACATTTTCCACACATGCTCCCATTTTACAAAAGGAGTTTGTCTCCACTGGGTGTCTATTCATGTTGACAGATATGTCTCACAGCCTTAAAAATGTTAACACACTTGTTGTTTCTTTCGGCTTTTCCTGATTAGGGGTCGCCACAGCGGAACTCCAGTCCGCTAATGATTGGCAGTAGATTTTTACGTGCCGAGTTACCAGCCCTGATGCACAACTTTCAACGAAGGTATGCCCATTCATGCATGTCTCCACACAGAAGACACTCTAGCTGATAATCGAACAGGACGTCTTACTGTGAGAAGACAACGCTACCACAGCACCACCTCTGACCTTTAAAAACCAGTCTTTTGGAAAGTGTCTGTGTAAGCAGCAATAACTGGGGAGGAATTCATGAACACTCTGAGAACAAAGGCAAAATAGGAAGCAGACTACAGGAAGAAAAGAAGTTGCCATGACTTGCGAAGGAAAATCACAAGTAGTCAGAGAAGAAAGTCAGAATTAAACCCAAGACAAAACAATAAAAGAAGCAGTAGTGACATCTGAGCTAATCAATACTCTCAGGACAAAGACAGAGACAAAGTTAAAACAAGAAACAACTTCAGCAGATCTGAGTTCACATCACACACCCATTTTGCCTGTTGCCCCATTAATGGAAAAGTACTGCAGTGTATAAGTTAAAGCAATAGAAACTGAAGTTATAGATTACCTGTGAAGTAAAGGATTTAGTGTAGAAAATCCAACATTGGTAACATCACAGCATGATAGAACAATGAGTCCACAAATTAAGGAGAAAACAATGGAACAGGAAGCAACGTATCAGTTGCCATAAGAAGATACATTGGAACCTTCAGTTCAAAAGTTCAGTTGGAGTCACACAACAAGAAAAAGAGCAGGAAACAGTAGCAACTCTGACATAGTCAATGTTATGGAGTGATAGGCCAGTGAGTTCCCATACGAAAGAGCAACGGATGACATGGGATGAAGCTGAAGAGAATATCTCACAGGAAGATGTTCCAGAACTTTCTTTAGAATGCCCACAGGAAACGAAGAATAAAGAATGTGCCCTCAGTTTAGAAGCAAAAGATTTAAGGGAAGAGCTACTTGATTTAATAGAGATGGATAGACATACTAAGAATGATGAAATAAATATATACAGAAAGTCAATGAAACACAAAATATTAGAAGTCTGATAAAACAAAGGAACACAATATTCAGGATTATAACAGAACTTCATGCAGTATAACAGAAGAATATTACTGTGCAACTAAATAAATAACAAATAAAGCCTTACAACAAAAATATAGGCAATAAGGGAAAAGAAAGGAAGAAATCAAATACCGTCAAGGAAACATCAAATAGAGAAAACTATAAAGCAATTAAGACAAAAAGCATCACTGTTAGAACAGTATAGAAGAGGAAACAGAGCAACAAATATACTTAGAAGGATAGATGTAATAAAAGCAGCACACATTATTAGAAACATCCCAGGATCTATCATACACTACTGAAAATAATGAATAAAGATATAATTACAGGCAGAAATCATAGAAGATATGCAGATAAATATAAAGGAAAAGTACACAAAAAGCAATTCATTGATGACCCAAAAAAGTTTTAAAGAGAATTGGGAAACAAAGCAAAAGAAAAAAAAAAACACCACCAAAAAAGAAATATACATGTTTTGGAGAAATGTCTATGAAGAGTCTGAAGAACAAAACAAAGATGTTGAATGGATAGAAGAAGTAAAAGAAACAGTAAGAAGTTCAAATGTACAGGATATGAAATGGGATGAAGTAACGGCTAGAGAAATTGAAAAAAAATTAAGAATTGCTCCTAAGTAGAAATTTCCAGGCTCAGATGCAGTGCCTAACTTCTGGCTAAAATATTAACATCTTTACACAGAGATTTTAGCCCTGAGTAAGAATTATTTATATGTGCACCCTGAGCAGACACCAACCCAGATAACACCAGGAAAAACAACACTCCTCCTTAAAAGTAAACCCACAAGCTATCCTAAAATCTATAGCCCAATAACTTGCCTTGAACTGATGCTGACAGAGTTTATAGTAATTTAGAAGAAAACTCAATCATAGTAATAGAACAAAAGGGTAACAAAAGAAAGTCATATGGAACAAAGGATCACTTGTTGTTAAATAAATTCATAATGGAGAACGGTAAAAAAGGGAAGAGTGTAAGTATGTCAAAAACATTGGACAGCATCCCACATTCATGGATACAGGAGTCCTTGCAGATGTATAAGATACATCTTATATTGATCAATTACATTAAAGTAACTATGAAACTGTGGCACAAAGGAATAAAGCTCAAGCTATAAACCAATTTTCTCTTCCAGTTCTATCTTACAGTTTTGGGTATGATTGGCAACAAAAGATAATGGATCAGTGGGACAGGAAAACAAGAAAAATGCTTCACGCTTATCAAATGATATATAAAAAAGTGTGTACCACAATTATATATTCCTTATTCTGAAGGAGGGATGGGCCTCCTCAAAACTGATGACATATATAGATCTGCAGTGGTAAGACTGCATACATATTTGCTAGCCTCACCATATCCAAACATAGTGAAAGTTTTGAAATCTGAAGAGAACAAATCTAAGATGACTTCCCTGTTTAGTTTAGCAGAAACATATCAGTGTCAAGTAGAATGGAAACCAAACCAGAAGTAGACAAAAATCAGGCAGCAATTGAGTGTGTCAAAAACTAAAAGAAAGAATATAAAATGAAGGATCAGATGAGAAGGCAAGAAATGTAGAAAAGGCATAAATATAGTTGCAAGTACAGAAAAGTCCTCAAACAATTACATGTTGATCAGGATCTGATGTGGGAATGGTTAAGGAGAGGTGAATTTAAACCAAAAGATGAAAGGTTAATATTTGTGGCCCAGGATAGTGGACTATGAACACATTGGTTTACAAAGTTCATTGAACATGTGTGAGAAACAGTTAAATGCAGGTTCAGTTGCACATCTTGTTGCTGGGTGTAATACACTAATGGCAGAAGGCCTGTATACTGAAAGGCATAATAAAGTGGCAAGACTGTTGCATTGTTTGATTGTGCAAACATTACAACATTTAAGTAACTGAGAAGCACTGGAAATATGATCCATAGAGTGGTATTGAGAATGATGAAGTTAATATCACATGGGATTACTCATTACCAACAATTAAAAAAACAGATATGAGAAAACCAGATATAGTAGTCCATAAAAAGAAGACAAAAGTGGCATTGATCATTGAAATTGCTGCACCCAGTGATTACAGTGCCTTCATAGGTTCATAGGTGTTTACTAGGCTAATGACCATAAGGGCCTTTTTAAGTCTAGCCATGCATCTGAAATCTCTGCCAAATTCTAGTACCCTTTATAAGTGCAAGCAGGGGCTTGGGAGGGGAAACATTTACAAGCAGGGATGAGGGAAATGAAATATTTGCAGGCTGCCTGTATCCGCATCTATATCAGATGACTGAATGCTAAAAATAGCAAACGCTCTTTTATCAAACTTGAAAATGCGAAACCTTAAAATATTGAAGGAACAGACCAGCAAATTTTTCTCCAGGGAAAAAATTTGCTGATCCAAAAAAAAACAATGTACAGGCAAAATAAAGTAGGGGGCTTCACACCCCCCAACTTAAATATACCAACTCCAAGATCGCACCACAGTGGAGAAAACAGCAGAGTCCAGAGAATGGCCCATCGTTTTTTTCTCCCTGGGAAATTAATCAATATTCCGTGCCTTCAACATTTTCAGGTTTTGCATTTTAAAGTTCGATATAAGAGTGTTCGCTAATTTAAATGTTCAGTCTTCTGATAGGAACCCCTGTATCCATTAAAGATATAGGTGCCAAACCAGTAATGAATTCCTGTGCCCCATACAAATGTCCAAGTTACACTTGAATCAGATTATGGAGGAATTTTGCTTCAGATGGATGGGGAGCCTGTTATTGAAAAGAGGTAGTGTCTGGGATACATACCTGTCTCTCCAGCAGGTCCCATTTAAATCACAGGCAAGGTTTAAATGTTTAGAACAGGAAATTCTGGTGCTGTTTGTTTTAGTGATATGAAGGAGGTCCATCAGAGTGGGATCAGATAATGTCCCTCAACCACCTGTAGGAGACAGAATACAGGGATAGGGCCTTGAGGTGGTTTGCATAGGACACTTTATGTATGCCCTGTATTCTTTTACTGAGGAACCTCTGTGGACATTCCGTTGTTGGATATGTCTGGTGAGATACATACCAAAGGGGGCATTGTATTCAATGGTAAGTCTGTTGAATGCCAAATACAGTGGAACAATGATTTCTTTGGACCTAGATGCCATATCTTTTTTTATAAGTTGAGCAACATAGAATGATTTCCTCACTACTGTACACACATGATGGTCAAAGGTTAGATTACTATCTATGTGTATCCCCAAGTCACTGACTACTGGGGTCACCTCTTAAGGGTGTGTTGTCAATATGGTAGCTAACTTGGATGACTTCCCAGAGGATATTATTATGCATTTCTTGGCATTTTGTTTAAGTCCATGGCTCTAGAACCAGTTATTTGTGTCAGCCCTTCCTACAGAACATTTGTGTTGGTGGGTGATTCAATGACAGCTTTTAATTTGCAATCATCTGCAAATTTAGTCAGCCAGAAGCTATTGGAATTGGCCTTGACTTCAGAGAAGTAAATGCCAAAAAGGATCAGTCCCAGGACCAATCCTTCAAGACTCCATTGTGACTGGCCTCTTTGTAGAGGTGGACTCCCTAATTCTAACTTCCTGGATCCTATCTGTGAGCCAGCTGGCTATTCATCAGGTGACATAAGGTTTGCACCTAACTTCTTAAGTTTGTCAACAATGCCCAAGTTGGGGATTGTATCAAATGCCTTGGCCATATCAAAGTAGGCAGTGTAAACCATTTTACCCTCATCCATTGCTTTGGTGACCTTCTCAAAGAAGTCCACCAAGTTGAATAGGCATGACCTACCCTTGAAGAAACCAAATTGGATAGGGTCCAGTGTCTGGAGGTTTCCTATGTCTTTACTGATAATTTCCATGATAATTTTTCCATGGCTTTACAAATGAGACTAATCAGACTTATGGGTCTGCAGTTTCCAGGGTCTGTAGATAGCCCACCCTTGTGCAGAAGGATGGCTGTTACTGTTCTTCATTCATGAGGCACAAAGCCTGTTTGGAGGCTACAGTTAAATATCAATTCCAGAGGGAATGATATATTATGTTTCATGCTATTTAGAAGGCACCCTGGGATATTCTCTTGGCACATGGATCAAGCTTTTTGACCTTAGAGAGAACATTAATCACCTGTTCCCTAGTGATTACTAGGGGGAGTTATATTTGATGGTATTTCCTGATGGAAGAGTGATGGGGAGAGAGAGGTAAAGTTGGAGCTGAATTTGTCGGCCAGTAGGCTTGCTATATCTTCTGGCTCAGTATAGGTGGCTCCATTTACAATGAGCTCTGCACACAATTGTGTATTGCCTTAAAGGTTGCAGACATAGCTAAAGAGTCCCTGTTGGTTGTCATTGGCCTGGGAGGCCAAATTTACCTCACATTTGGCTTTGGTAGACTTTATTTGTCCTCTGGGTTGTTTGCTTAGTTTGTTGGGAGTGCTTTTATCCTGCTGGGTGCTGAACATCCTAATTGTTGCCATGACTTTCTTCCTTCTGTTATACAGCCTGTTGATGTTGTGATTCCACCAGGGTGGATTTTTTTTTGAGTTAGTTCTGTACTTTTTCCTGGTGGGTCCATCTGCCTCTATGCAGCTATCAACACGCTTGTATAGTGTTTCTGTGAAGAGTTATGAGTAGGCAGCAATGTTCTCAGGGTTTAAAGGGGCTTGAAATTTTGCCATGTTATCACTTAATTGTAGGAAGTTAGCATTAGAGTAATTCCTGAATATTCCAAGGTTAGCTGGAGTTCCAGGCTTTATTTTTACTTCAAAGGAGACCATTTTGTGGTCTAAACTTACCAGAGAAGACATTACACTAGGGAAGTTTGCAGCACTCTGCCATATTAGTGAGGACCAGATCCAGCATGGTTGCACTCCTTGTTGGTGTATTGACAATCTGTTCCAGGGAGTTTATGTTTACAAAATCCATGAATCTCTGTGCTTGTATGCTTAGTGTTGTATGTGATTCCCAGTTTATAATGAGGTAATTAAAGTCACCCATGAATACATGGTATGGGTTTCCTGGGTCATAGAGGGAGATCTGTAGCTTGAAATGCTAATGGATTTTGCCTATGGTGATTTGAAAGTGGAGAAACTCAAGTGCATAGTCCTCTTTTACCAGACTTGAGGTATATTTATTTTTGATGTAAATCGAGACACTTCTACTGTTATTCTCTGTCTGTCTTACATACAGAGAGACACAAAGTTATAAAATACCAGGATATTTGGCAGAAATGAAGGAAATGTGGAAGAAGGATATCCAGACAGTTCCAGTGGCAGTAACAGCAATTACTCCCATAAAAAAGAACATACAGGGCCGGATTCACGAAGGCTTGCACGGAGTCTAAGAGTAGTGTAAGACTCCATGCAGCCTTCGCGATCCAGGAACAGCCCAAAGTCCGTGTAAGAGTCAAGCTAAAACGGCTCTTACACGGAGTGGGCGTGGATAAGCTAATCACCTCACTTGCAGCTGAATAGCATGCAAATGAGGCTGATTAGCGATCCAGGAAGCCCAGAACAGCCCGTGTAAGAGCCGTTTTAGCTGCAGAAATGTACTCAGTTGACAACTGAGCACGCTTCGCAACACGGCAATGGAGCCATGTCAGCTCCAAATAAAGGGTGCATATGTGACAGGCAGCATGCCAATGGCCAAATATGTGGCCATTGGCAAGGTAACCCGATGCAAATATATTAAAAATATAAAAAAAAATTTTCGGCGATTGCCGATGTTTAAACCCAGTGCAGCCCCGCGCAAACGGGCTGCGCTGCATAGAACATAAAAACGAAGGTTTTAAACCTACAAATGTAGGTTTTATGCAATACATGGAATGTCAATGCAGGGACCAGCAGAGCAAAACCAACATGGCCACCGTGTAGTGGTTGCTAAGGGGGGAAGCTGAGTCTAAGAGATGTAACTAAGCATTAGTAGGCAATCTGATGCAAATGAGTGTAAGGATACTGAATTCCACTGTCACATAGCAGATGAGCACATTCTGAGTAGTGTAAGAGTTACATAAGGGGGAGGAACAGGGTAGGAGATAGGTGACATCACAGGGGGGAATGGTAGAAAGAGATGCAGTTCATTGGAGGTTAGAGTTACATGACAGATGTCAGACAGATATCAAGGAAAGAGGTGTGCCATTAAGTAAACTTGAGAAAGTCAAGAAATGGAAGGTGTACACTGTTGCCTACACCAAAGTTTCTTGCTGGACGTGTATGCGCACGTGTGCGCACCACGAAGCGCGAGTAAGGCAGTGTGCGCGTGTGTAAGGCAGTGTGCGCGCGTGTAAGGCAGACTGAGCATGTGGGAGCGTGTTGGGAGATGTTTAACACCATTTGCGCGGGCGTGCACGTGTTTAAAACCGAATAAGCAGATTCTGAACTGTGTAAGTATGTGTGCGCGCGTGTAAGCCACTGTGAGCGTGTTTCTGCTGGTTTGCACACGGCTCCACCCTGAGGAAACAGAAAGGAAAAAGGAAGCAACAGATGTAGTAGGAAGTTAGCAGGGAATACTGCTGGAGCTAGCAGGTGAAAACAATTAGATGCAGGCAATTACACAGGCAGAATACTAGCCCAGCCCAGCACTTAAAACTCTGCAAACAGCAGTGCAGAATGTTTCTCTCAAGAGACACTGCAAGACAGGAGTTAAGTTATCAGAAGTGAAAACTGAAAAAGCTGAATGCAGAGCAGAAATGTTAGGGGCTGCCATAGCTGTCATAATGAGACATAGGTGACTTGCTGAGGGTGGTGACAATGCAGATGGTGCCAGACAACCCGCAGTGAGGAGACGGAGAAGAGTGTACAGGCCCAGGGTCACCTACCACGGGTTACATGAGCTGGAGATAGTAGAGCGCTATAGAGTGGACAGAGACCTCCTGCAGCAAATAGTGGAGCTGTGCAGGCCACGCCTCACACACAGAACCAACAGAGGGGAACCCATCCCAGTGGAAACCAAGGTATGTGTTGGCCTAAGAATACTAGCAACAGGTACCTTCCAGAGACCAACTGGCGATATGATGGGGATATCACAGGCATCAGCTTCCAGGGTACTGCATCAGTTCCTGGATGCCATGTCAGCACATGTCGGTGATCATGTATATTTCCCCAATGCCTGTGAGGTATTGGCCAGCAATA
Source organism: Protopterus annectens (assembly GCF_019279795.1). Taxonomy (NCBI): domain Eukaryota; kingdom Metazoa; phylum Chordata; order Ceratodontiformes; family Protopteridae; genus Protopterus; species Protopterus annectens. The sequence goes on from NC_056733.1 coordinate 1,228,100,012, forward strand.
TGCGTCTCTTCCAGCAAATACCGGAATACCCTGAGGTAGTGGGTGCAATAGACTGCACGCACATACGCATCAAAGCACCAGCCGGTGAGCGGGGTAGGGCATACATCAACCACAAGGGCTTCCCCTCCATCAACTGCCAGGTCGTGTGTGATGCCCAGGGCATAATAATGAATGTGTGTGCTGGCTGTCCTGGGAGCTACCACGATTCCCACATCTGGCATTTGACGAGCTGTACCAGACATTTGCCAATGGGGACATCCCACGGACACCTAGTGGGGATGCAGGTTATGCACTGGAGCCGTGGCTGATGACACCCATCAGAAATGCACACACACCTGAACAGGAACGCCATAATGAGGCACACGCACAAACACGTAATGTAATAGAGCGTGTGTTTGGGCTGCTCAAGTCACGGTTCCGGTATCTGGACACATCTGGTGGAGCCTTGCAGTACACACCAACTACATGTACCCAAATTGTCATGGTATGTGCTATGCTACATAATATGATCTTGTGAAAACAGCTGCAGCAGGACCAGCATAGGGCTGGGCCAAACAGCCCCCCACCATTGCCAAGGCCATCACAGGCAGAGCGTGACTCAGAGGAGGAACAACCTGAGCCTGCCCCAGTAGGCAGAAGGAGGCATGCCCAGTATGCCCTGGCCTTGGCAAAGAGGCAACGCATAGCACATACATTGGCTCAGTAGGAACCTTGGGAATGATACCCCTCTCTGACTCACTCATATAGTAACAGGGATGCCTAACGTGACACAACCTGCTCTCAAACATGTACAGGGAAGTGTAATATGCGCAGAGGCAGCCCTGCAGCACCACCTGAGGCATGAATGCTATGTGTTAAGTAATGTAACACCAAGTACTATATGCACACCTGAGGACCCTGACTAACATCCTACCCTCACCAAGCAGCATGCCACAACATGACAACGAGATGATCAAGTGCAACAATTGACTGAAGTATCGCAGTTAGTCAAAGGGGACCCAATGTGTGCCAGTCTGGGATGACATGCTGAGCATGACATGATGCACCACCTGCTAGGACTGGCGTGCACCTATCAGTGCAGGCCATATGGATACTGGCAAAGGCTGTTGTCATGCACAGTGTGCCCTGAATAGGTAAGGCTCAAAACACAAACCTATCTCCATAGGTACCAGAAGGGATAAGAATAAGATAAGGGATAAGTTGAAACAGCAAGATGCATGCAGTCTAAACTCACCCAGTATGGAGAATGTTGATAACTGTGCTGTAACAGAAAACTGAGGCAAGGCTCACAACAGCACCCTAAGACTACCAGGTTACACCTCATACTGTGCTGTACAGCCTCAAAACTTGGAACAAGCTACAAAAGGAGGGTGACTAGCAAGAATTGTCAAGGATAACCACACCCCCATGTCGGTACCACCACAAAAAGCAGCATGGACTAGCCATGCTCAAGTAACAGTGGCTAAAACTGCCCCCCAGTTTATAGCCTGTTACAGACTACTGCCCCAACACCAGGAACTGCATCCAGCCTATGCTGGAATACATGAATATATCAAGTCCTCCAAACCACATTATATTGGGTGACTGCAAATACCCAGACATAGACTGGGAGCATTATACTAGCTCCAACAGTGTAGGAAAAAAGTTCATAGAATCCACAAACCAAAAGGCCCAGGAACAATGTACCACTCCCACAAGAGGGGTAAGCATACTGGATGTGATAATCAGCAACATGGGTACGGGATGTCAAGATGAGAAGTTTATTGCTCACTGATAAAACCAGACCATAGAGTAATCACACTGGATATACAAATCCTGACCACAGTCCCTGGCCGGAAAACCACAGTGGAAAACATGTGCTAAGCAATATTTGCACTCCTCCAAACTGATGTGGAATCCATTAAAGGTCCCGTGCAGGTGCAAAATATGGGCCACACCTCAGAACCTGTAATACAGCCATTCCATGAACACTGCCAGGAATGCTTGGATTATGCAGTCCTAAATTAAAACAAGACACAGTGCCTAAATCTGGCATGGTGGACACCAGCCATAACCAAAACATGCAAGAGAATGAGGAAGCCACTACATGATAGAGCAAACATGAACAATGAAGTAATTACTGATCAGTAGTATGGCAATAAAAGCTGTCCACACATGCAATCCACTAAGGCCAGCCACAACAAGTGGAATCTTTGAATCCTGAGGCAATGTTACACCTGCCCCAAGTACACAGACAACCCCCAACTCCACCCAAGAAATACAAATATATGTGAGAGATGCAACCATCCATCCAAACTGGAGGCTGAGCTCCCTCAACTCAGTACTCCCAAAACAAGTCAGTAGGAGAAGGTAACCACACACACCACAAACACATTCCCACATAGACCTATCACAACTGCAAACCAAACACATAAACACAGAAAAAAAATTCCCAGAGGCAGAAATCACAAACACAGCACACCAACAGAGGCCTCTAAAGCAGACACCCAATCAAACAGCCTCCAAACACAGCACATGCAACACATAGCACACAAAGCTGGTGTGCCAAACAGTCACAGGCCAGAAGGAGAAACAACATGCCTGATACAGTTGTAATAGGTGACTCCATAGTCAGACACACTGCTGTCCCGCACACCAGACTGAACAAGGGAAAGGGTACAGTAAGCTGCCTGTAGGCTGCCACAATATGCCACATAACAGAAATATGTAGGTCACTCCAAAGCAAGTAGAAATATGATGCAGTCATAGTCCATGCTGGTGTGAATGACCTGAGATGTACCGCCCTAGACTACATGTAAAGAGACACAGATGAGCTATCTGATTATGTAGTCCAGGCCGGTATGACACTCACCATTCGCAGCATCCTACCCTTACCAAGAATAATGCCACAGTACAAACACGGAATGATCAGTCATAGCAAGTGGCACACTTACTGGTGTCATTCCAAGGGGATCCAATGTCTGTCTGCTTGGGATGTCATGCTTGACAAGCCACGCAGCTGTCCTTGGGATGGCCTGCACCTGTTACCCTGGGCGTCTGAATATTGGATAAGGCCTTTGCCACCTCCATAGAGCCTTTTGTAGGCAAGGCTGAAAAGACTGACCCACCACCCTAGAAAACATAAGTGGGAAGAAACATAAGGGAAATGCTGACCAATGCCAGATGTGTACACCCCAATATGCATGCTCCCGAGGCCATCCCCAGAATGGAGAACATCGATGTCTGTGCAGTGACAGAAACCTGCTGCAAGCCTCCTGACAGCACACCAGCACTACCAGGTTATACCACGTATCATGTGTCATGGCCCCAAAACCTGGAACAAAACATAAAAGGAGGGTGAGTATCCATAGGCAGCACAGACACCCATACGTCCAGGTAACTGACAATGCACAAGGCAGTGGAGTTCACCCATGTGCAACTAACTGTAGGCAAGACTGCTGTGCAGTCTGTAGCATGCTACAGACCGCACTCTCACACACAATAACCCCACCCAACTGTCCTGAAGACACTGGACAGTATGAATGTCCCACCAAATACCAAACAAGGTACCACAAATTACCACATAGGTGGTAAACCATTATGTATGGAAGGAGTAACCAGGGACCTAGGGACACAAGTGGACAGTAACCTGTTATGTGACACCCACATTGCCAATGTGGCTAGGAAGACTGTCTACATTTGACACCGTATCAGGAAAGGAGTCACATCTACGGCAACAGAGGTCATTGTGCCCCTATACTTTTCTCTAATCACACCCATAATCTAGTACAATGCCTCATATGGGATGTACCTTACCTGACACCTGCAGCAGTTAGAAAGACCTCAAAGGTACCTCACCAAGAGGATAAAGGGTCTCAAATATATGTCATATGCTGCCTGGCTGTAGACACCCCAGCTGAATCCAGTCACATACTGCCCACACAGAGGCATTGCATGCCTGTTGTAGGAGGCCATGCCCAACACAGGAGTAATGGACATGCTCCACCCCAGAAAACACAAATCCATTGGAGCTGTGAGAGTGAGAGATGTCAACCTCAACAAATAATGAAATAGGATGTGCTGGTGGGACAGATACATAATCCAGAGGCTCCCCACACCCTGGACCAGAATCCCACTCCATGTTAGGCAGAGCCCCTCACTGACACTGTTCAACAGGAATCTTGCCAAGTGGATGGATGATTGTAGAGTTACACTGGGGTCTTCACTGTGTCATGTCCAGACAGAGGCACAGCAAAGCAAATCATAAATGGCCATAATATTCACATAGCAAGGGGTGTCAAAAGCCACACACACTCTGGCTAGGCTAACAAATGCCCAGGGTGGATAGCCTAGTATGAACCTATGAACCTATGTAGATACAAATTGTACAGGACACTAAGGATAATCCCAAGGCTTACACAACTGATGGTAGGAACCATGTTGGGAATTCACAGATATGCCCTGAATCACACAAATATCACAAACACACACACATATTGCCAACATACATCCTGACAGGTGCAGTGCAAACCCCCGAATGCAGAATATCTATCCCAGCAGACTGCTGGCCCCCTGACATTGCAGATGATGAGGTAACAGCCAACATCTACAAAGCAAAACACACAGCAGCAATGGTATGAGATGGTGTCCTGGGCTTAGTGCAACATGGACTCCAAGATGAATGGAATGCCAAACCACACTACTGCTCAATGTCAGCCTTACCACAGAATATGTACCCAAAGAGCAGTGTACAACAACAGTGGTCCTTCTCAACAAAGGTGTTGCCTGAATGGATACTGAACACTACTACCCCAGAATCCTGAGAAGCTCGGTTTGCACAGCTATGGAAAGGATCAGCATGTACCACAGACATAAAGATGTTGGGGACCTACTGACACCGTACCCAACCCAGTGTGGCCTTCTCAAGTGCAGATCCTGCCCCTAACCATGTTTGACTCAATTGAAACAGTCATTAAGGTCATTGATGAGGGCAATGTGCTCCACACAGTATATCTGGACCTTGCAAAGGCTTCTATACAATACCCTACATGTTCAGTATAGATAGGCTCACCAGCTTAAATATAAACCCACATGTCAGTAGAGGGGTTGCAAACCAGACCAAGGACAGAACAGACATGGTCAGACATGCTGCAGCCATGTCAGACTACAAACCAGATATAACTGGCATCCCACAAGGCTTTGTCCTGGGATCTCCCTCGTCTGGTATATATGTCCCATAGGTACAGGCAAACATGGAAGGACTGTGTCCGAACATGTTTGCAGAGGACTACAAACTGCTCACCACATATGATCCACCAGCTGACACAAGCATCCCACAAAAGGGCCACATAGAAACAGACAACTGGTGCCATAGCCATGTCAGCAAGCTAAGTGCAGAAACGTGTATAGTCAACCCCGTGGATATACAGTAAGTGCCCACCAATTACCACATAGGTGTTAACCCATTATGTAGTTAACATGTAATGAGAGACCTGGGGACACAGGGTGATAGATATCCTGCATTGGACAAACATGTGCTGTAGTGTTTACAGAAACATACCATATACCCACCTAATCATGAAGGCTGTCAGATCTAGATAAGGGGAGGTCATTGTGGCTCTGCAGTCATTCTTCATCAGCGGTACAATCGACTACAATAGCCCCTGTGGGATGTACCTCAGCAGACACCTCCATCAACCGTAAAGTCCCCAACAGTACCTCATCAGGAGTATCAAACAGCCTGCACAGACGCCATGTGTTGCCTGTGTTGCTGGCATCAATAAACATGCTGCACCTTGTACAATCTGAATGGCAGTGAGCTATGCACATGAGAGACCTGAACCCCAGCACTGACTTACATAGGACAAGCTGTACTGCGTGATCCATAACACAGAAGCCACTCCCACCCATGAGTGAACCCCCAGCACAGGCTACCCATAGAGTCACTTATCAATCTTCCTCAATAGGAATCCTGATGGGTGGATGGGAGATGGTAGATTTATCCTGGGTATCACTGTCATGTCACAGGTAGACAGAGGCACAGTATACTAACCATGACATATGTCATGGCAAACTCCTCTTACAATGTGTGTTGAAGGACAAACATACTCTCCAACTAGCATTAGACATGGACTAGGGCACATTGCTAGTGTTTGCAATTGTACACCTATGTTGTGGAATACACTACCAATGTTGGACAAGCCTGGTTTAAGTAGTTCATATCTGAACAGAATGCAACATGGTCAGATGTACACAACTGGCCCCTAACCAGGCTGTTGTGCCCACTATCGAAGTGTAAAGCAGTGATAGCAGTAAAGCCCAGGATACTGTCCACCACAGTCAAAGTACTACCAGTACACTATACAGTACTACAGTGTTAGGTCAGTGTGAAAGGATGTTGACAACTGTATGCAAAGTATCCCATGCAAACACTGCAGGCACAGTATAATCCTGTTGTGTTCACACACAAAGCAGTTGTACAGTAACTACACAACATGACACACAACACACAACCATAAACGGGTGATAGTTGTTGAAGTTCACACTCATCCACAAATGTGGTGGGCTGCAGAGTCCAACATATGGAATGCTCACACTGGGCATGCTCACACACTTTGACAACATGCCATGGGAAGGCTGAACTGGGCATGCTCACACACTTAGGCCAAATCTCGGTTTAGCAGTTGGACACACATATCTGGTATTGTTATGTGTTATGCCAGGAACCAACCACATTACAGCAGTCTGCCCAGTGCACACAGTTAAATGACTACAGAGACATACGTGATATAGTGGATCCCTCCCATATGCAAACATCTTCCACAGATGCACAAGTTGTTCATACAAACAGAGAATGCTATGGCAATAAAGATATGCAAACAGTCTATCAGCAACAAATAATGTGCATTTGACAATTAAACATATGGGTGTAGAGGTCAACACTAGGCTGTTTGCCCTAGGGAATGACAGCTTAGCCATAGTGTGCTTGGTGTCTGCCTCCCCACAGGATGCACATTCCCCTTTCTAAACACAGATGATGTCAGCACCCTATAAGTACAGCAGGAGAAAAGAAACTTCCCAGTAATCCGAGTAGCGCGCTCTGCTAATGCGTCCGTCTCAAGTGTCATCACATAGTTAGGTAGGGGTTTCAAATCCTGCAAATGCTCAGTGTGTGTGTGAGTGGGTTTGGTGTGTGTGTAAGTCTGTGTGAGGGAAATGTCCCTTTTGGCAAATGGGAAAAGACACTACAGGATGCACATTCCCTTTCTAAACACCGATGATGTCAGCACCCTATAAGTACAGCAGGAGAAAAGAAACCTCCCAGTAATGCGAATAGCACGCTCTGCTAATGCGTCCGTCATAACATAGTTAGGTAGGGGTTTGAATCTTGCGAATGGCAAGTGTGGGTGTTTATTTGAGGGGGGTTTGTGTGTGTGAGGGAAATGTCACTTTTCGGCAAATAGGAAAAGACACTACAGGATGCACATTCCCTTTCTAAACACCGATGATGTCAGCACCCTATAAGTACAGCAGGAGAAAAGAAACCTTCCAGTAATGTGAATAGCACGCTCTACTAATGCGTTCGTCTCAAGTGTCATAACATAGTTAGATAGGGGTTTGAATCCTCCGAATGGCAAGTGTGTGTGTTTGTCTGAGGAGGGTTTGTGTGTGTGAGGGAAATGTCCCTTTTGGCAAATAGGAAAAGACACTACAGGATGCACATTCCCTTTCTAAACACCGATGATGTCAGCACCCTATAAGTACAGCAGGAGAAAAAAAACCTCCCAGTAATGCGAATAGCGCGCTCTGCTAATGCATCTATCTCAAGTGTCATAACATAGTTAGGTAGGGGTTTGAATCCTGCAAATAGCAAGTGTGTGTGTTTGTTTGAGGAGGGTTTGTGTGAAGAAAATGTCCCTTTTGGCAAATAGGAAAAGACACTACAGGATGCACATTCCCTTTCTAAACACCGATGATGTCAGCACCCTATAAGTACAGCAGGAGAAAAGAAACCTCCCAGTAATGCGAATAGCGCGCTCTACTAATGCGTCCATCTCAAGTATCATAACATAGTCAGATAGGGCTTTGAATCCTGCAATTGGCAAGTGTGTGTTTTTGGCTGAGGGGGGTTAGTGTGTGTGAGGACAATGTCCCTTTTGGCAACTAGGTGAACAGACTACAGGATGCTCATTCCCTTTTCTAAACACTGATGATGTCAGCACTCTATAAGTATAGCAGGAGAAGAGAAAACTCTCAGTAATGCGAATAGCATGCTCCGCTAATGTGTCTGTCTCAAGTGTCATAACATAGTTCGGTAGGGGTTTGAATTCTGTGAATGACAAGTGTGTGTGACTGTCTGAGGGGGGTTAGTGTGTGTGAAGGTTATGTCCATTTTGGCAACTAGGTGAACAGACTACAGGATGCCCATTCCCTTTTCTAAACACTGATGATGTCAGCACTCTATAAGTATAGCAGGGGAAGGGAAAACTCCCAGTAATGCAAATAGCGTGCTCCGCTAATGCGTCCATCTCAAGTGTCATAACATAGTCAGATAGGGGTTTGAATCCTGCAATTGGCAAGGGTGTGCTCTTGGCTGAGGGGGGTTGGGGTGTGTGAGGACAATGTCCCTTTTGGCAACTAGGTGAACAGACTACAGGATGCTCATTCCCTTTTCTAAACACTGATGATGTCAGCACTCTATAAGTATAGCAGGAGAAGGGAAAACACCCAGTAATGTGAATAGTGTACTCTGCTAATGTGTCTGTCTCAAGTGTCATAACATAGTCAGATAGGGGTTTGAATCCTGCAATTGGCAAGTGTGTGTTTTTGGCTGAGGGGGGTTAATGTGTGTGAGGGAAATGTCCCTTTTGGCAACTGGGTGAACAGACTACAGGATGCACATTCCCCTTCTAAACACTGTTCAGCAGACGGCCATGGCTCTGGCACAAGTTGTCTGTTGCTATGATGCCCCTTTGGAAGATGCTTGTGTCAGCTGGAGAGTCGATTATGGTGGCCAGTTTGCAGTCATCTGCATATTTGGACAGCCACAGTCCGTCCGTGTTGGCCTGTACCTCCAATAAATATATACCAAACAAGAGGGTCCCAGGACTGAGCCTTGTGGGACACAACCCGTAACTGTTATGGGGTCTGGCATGGCTCCAGCAATGCTAACCATGTGGGTTCTGTCCTTGAGCCACTGTGCAATCCATCTAGTGACATAGGGGCTTATATTTAAGCTGGTGAGCTTCCCTAGAATGCCCAAGTGGGGTATTGTTGCGAAGGCTTTTGCAAGGTCCAGGTAGGCTGTGTGAACCACCTTCCCCTCGGCAATGGCCTTGGTGACTGTTTCAAAGAAATCAACCGGGTTACACCCGGTAGTGCTGGTGTGCTCTCAGTAGCCCTGAACCAGGCATCTGTTACTGCACAGATATCGATGTTTTCCATGCCAAGGAGTGTTTTGGGTGCATGCATCTGGAGGTTTAGACATCTGGCGTTGGGTAGCATTGCTCTTAGTGTCTTATCCCTTGTGATACCTATGAAGGTGGGTTTGTCATTTGAGCCCTGCCTAACATAGGCACTATGGGGGTAGCAAGAGCCTTTGCCAATATCTGAAAGGCCAGGGTGACAGGTGCAGGCCGTCCCTAGCAAAGCAGGTAGTTCAACAGAAGATGAATGTGTGAAGGTGTAGTGCCTGTGATTAGTTAGCAGTAGCATATATGACTGCTCACGTGGACACATGCCAGGCAGGTCATATGCACTGTGTCACAGGCAATGTGCATGTGAACAGGACAAACAGTGACAACCTGTCAAGTGGGACATGGACATACATATAGTAGGCTATGCAGATGGCACTAGGAGTCCACAGAAGCTCTATAATTATGCATTGCAGGTGTGATCAGTATTCCAGGGTAATTGCAAGCAAATATGCATGCAAACAAAGATACAGTAAACAGGGCTGCATGTAGTCCATTGTACAACAAACAAGCTGTACCAGTTCCAGTAGGTAACACTGCAAATATGCAGGCACTATGCACATGTACATGGAAATACACGGGTCAGATGGCTAGGGTCCAGTCTCAGTGCACACAGGTGTACAGACCATGCATGTACTGTCAGGATGTACAATAACTGGATAGAAACCCATGTGCTCATACCTGCAGTAATACACATGTCAAATAACAGACACTGAGCCTTCACTCAGTGGTTCCATACTTAGTAGGATGTATGCTCCCTGGCCTGCCACCACAGTATCCCTGACATATATGGGGACTCTCCCTCCTGTGATTGTTAGTTATGTGTGTTGGGGCTGTCTAGCATGGTATGGGATGTGAGCATGCAGTGCTAGGGTGCTCCTGTGTGTCCTGTACCAGTCGTGTAGTACTGCACACATATCAACATCCTCAAACATCTGCAATGCAGAGTCTAGTGTGGGCAACATGCCACTTGCAATTTACATGTCCATCATTGTGTATTACTACATTCATTACCCTATCCCCTGTGCTACCTATCTATGTAGCCTTCTGTTGACATCATTACCACCAGTATGCCAACATGTGCAGATGATACACTATGGTACTTACCATGGGTGTAGACAACAGGACATGACAATCACACACTTACTGCATCAGGCATGCTGTGATATACCCACAATTAATTCAGCACACAGTACTGTTAACAACATGATACTATTACTACACATCTATGTGGTCACCCTGTGCATCAGCAACATGTTAACCTGTACCTGCACAGTTGTTACAGATTGCAGGAGGTGGCACAGTTTCATCATATGCACAGGGTGTGAACCTGGTATGCCTGAGTCAGCCACCCATACCACCAATTGACATGTATGTGTATGCGTGTTGGTGAGGGACAGCAGTAGAAGGTGGGGCAATGTTGATGCAGTGTGTGCATGTATGCGGTAGCCCTAGGTGTTGTCAATTTGCATGTGTGTATGGATGCACACAGTTCCACCTCATGGCTGCCATATACTGGTGTTTGTGGACAGCCACAGACTGTACCTGCCAGGTCATACAGATCAGTGTCTCTGGCCACGGACACGGTACCTGTGCCTTGCAGGGGTGCTACGGACCATATCCAGTACCAACCCAGACTGGGTACTGTCATCAGAAGCAGGTGTTCGTTGACTGGACACAGATCCCTGTTGGGCCTGGCCAGAGCCACATGCACGTGGTCTCCTGGGGCAGTCTGATGACAGCACAGACCCAGCATTGCTGGGGCTGCTGCTGGCACTACGGGGGCGGCCGCGGCCCTGTTGTCGTCCGCGACGACTGCCAGCAGCTGGTGTTGCTGGCATACGGCCACGTCGAAGCCTCAACCGCCCACCATCACCCTGGCTCATGGACATGTAGTTGTGGAACCGGTCTAATATGTCCCCACAACGTCTGTCTATGACATCGGTGAAATCACGGATGGCAGCCGCAATGTCACGCATACTGTCAGTCATGGCTGTGCGACATGCTGCCAGCTCCCTCAGACCCTGTCTGGTGTACCGTTCCATACGTGACTGTGCCTGCATGACAGTCCGAAACATAGCTGAGGTTGTAAGACCTCTGTGGGCACGTCTGACAGGGGCAGTACGCCCATGGTTGCTCCCACGAGAACCCCTGGACATCTGTCTGTGTGGTACTATCTCTGGGCCATGCCCATGGCTGCTGTGTGGGGAGGCATGTGCCACAGATACCACATTACCCTGGTCAATGCCCACTGTATGCTGTCCATCACCTAGGGACAGTGGTGACAAGGGGTGTATTGGCAGGATAACTGTGCGCATTGATGGGGTCGACAGCTGTGTACTGTCAATCGGCTGACCAATGGCGGACCCTGGCATACCTTCCTGTGCCATTACACCGATGTCATCATTATCAGTACCCACGGCACCTGACTCAGGTTCCCTGCTACATGACACCAGAGCAGCAACAGAACCTGTGGGAAGGAAACAGGAAACACAGTTTACAATGTCTACACATTACCAGCGATGCACAGGTGCACACATGCACACATGCACACATGCACACATGCACACATGCACAGGTGCACAGGTGCACACATGCACACATGCACAGGTGCACACATGCACACATGCACAGGTGCACAGGTGCACAGGTGCACACATGCACACATGCACACATGCACACGTGCACACATGCACACATGCACACATGCACCGGTGCACAGGTGCACACATGCACACATGCACAGGTGCACACATGCACAGGTGCACAGGTGCACAGGTGCACACATGCACACATGCACACATGCACACATGCACACGTGCTCACATGTGCACACATGCACACATGCACAGGTGCACAGGTGCACACATGCACACATGCACAGGTGCACACATGCATAGGTGCACAGGTGCGTACATGCACACATGCACACATGCACACGTGCACACGTGCACACATGCACACATGCACACACACACATGCACAGGTGCACACATGCACACATGCACAGGTGCACACATGCACACATGCAAACATGCACACATGCACAGGTGCACACATGCACACATGCACACATGCACAGGTGCACACATGCACACATGCACACATGCACACATGCACAGGTGCACAGGTGCACACATGCACACATGCACACATGCACACGTGCACAGGTGCACACATGCACAGGTGCACACATGCACACATGCACAGGTGCACAGGTGCACAGGTGCACACATGCACACATGCACACATGCACACATGCACACGTGCACACGTGCACACATGCACACATGCACAGGTGCACACATGCACACATGCACAGGTGCACACATGCACAGGTGCACAGGTGCACAGGTGCACACATGCACACATGCACACATGCACAGGTGCACAGGTGCACACATGCACAGGTGCACACATGCACACATGCACACATGCACAGGTGCACACATGCACACATGCACACGTGCACACATGCACAGGTGCACACATGCACACATGCACACATGCACACATGCACAGGTGCACAGTTGCACACATGCACACATGCACACATGCACAGGTGCACAGGTGCACACATGCACACATGCACAGGTGCACACATGCACACATGCACACATGCACATGTGCACACATGCACACATGCACACACGCACACAGTTTCACACAATTGTACAGTACTCAGTATGCGTGATATCAACACACAGACACAGACACACCTACATGCATACAAAGAGCACTACTAAGTGAGCCAAATAGTACTATTACTATCAACACTATTACAGGAATTGTTAATACACACTCACCAGCATGGATAGGCTGCATTGCTGTTATACCAGAGGGTCCTGCAGACGTGAAGAAACTAATGTCAGTGGGCACAACTGTGCCATTGTTACTGAGTATGATACAGGTCAGGAGTACAACAGTCGCCTTTCACAGGTCAGCAGCTAATATTGAGGATATCACACTTGCACATTAAATACTATGGTGACAGCTACAAACCAAGGACACACCTTACACATGCATTAACTACCAGTGTACACAACAGTCAACTATACATATGACATATTACCTGCACGTTCACTGTCATGCTGCTGTGTGGCTCCAGCCTCCATCATAATGCATGTCTGCTGCTGTTGTTGCTGGTGGACTGGAGCCACTACACTCAGGAGTAGTCCCTCCAGTCTGGTGAGTGGGGGATGTGTAGCCACCCCACCACCTGTGGCGACCTGTTGCCTGTGGATATCTGATGCACGCTGACGGACATGTCTGATTAAATCACTGCAGTGATGTCGTACCTGCTCATATGTCCTATTATGCGTGCCTATGTCATTTACCCGACGGACAAGGTCTTGCCACAGTGCAGCCCTCTCCTGCTGATTCTGGCTGGTGCGGAAAAGAGTATTGCATAATCCCGCACCAGGCTCTGGTGTATCTCCTAATCCTCAGCTGTGGAGTAGGTGGGATTCGAGGTGGGCCATGTACCTGAGAAAGAAAATAACCTGGTATCAGCAATATATGTCAGCAGAATTTGGCACACATACTACACATGCTACTCGACTGTTATGATACAACATATCTCACATATGTAGCATCTGTCTGTCTATTGGTGGATACACATGTAGATGGCCAGGTATCAGTGCTCGGCCAGCAACTGTGCAACAGTACCTGGCAGACTCCATACGACATACTACCAAACCCCAGCAGTCAGAACACTGATTCAGGTCAAGAGCACCTCCTCACTCTGGGGGTTTGTATCTAGGTACTGTATGGCCTACATCGGCAACTACTGTGAGCTGACCACACACTGATTGCCCTGGATATACATATCCCACCTCCACCACCAGCACAAACGACTATAGTGCATAACATTACAGATACAAACTTTACACTTTGTAACAGTGATATGGTATCCTTACAGCCCACTGGGCCAGTGGCAGATACAACCCACAATGCTGACCCCTACACAATTGCTTTCTACAGACATCTCCGAGAATGCATGGATCATGCAATCCCATATATGACCAAGACACTCTCCACAAAGGGACAGCATCCTGTCTGGTGGACCCCAGCCATAGACAGATTGTATTACAGAAGATGGAAGCTACTGCAAGACAGAGCATAATTCACTAAAGGGAGGGCATGTCTGAGCAGCACTGGTAAGGATCTATTTTCCATCATACAAACTACATGGGCAACTTTGAGAGGGAAATCAAGAGTGACACTACAGATAACCAGAAGGCCTTCTTCAGTTATGTTAGCAACCTGGTCAGGAGCCATCCTCTATGCCCATAGGTAGTACACAACAAATATTTCACTGACACCACAGATATCGACAACATTGTGGCAGACAGGTTCAGTGCAGGAGTCACCCCGCACTCTCCCCTGAAATAAGGCATAGTTATCCCAGCTGACTGTAACCTCCCTGTCATCACAGATGTCCAGGTGAGAGACACCCGCAGGACAGCAGAATACACAACATGGATGGGACCTGATGGTATCCCCAGTTGCATGCTACATAACCTCTGACAGGAGCTAAACACACATATAGAAGTACTATGTAACACTAGCCTGACTACAGGATATGTACCTGTACACTGGCGCACAGCAGCAGTGGTTCCACTCCATGAAGGAGGCACCTCACCATACCAATACAATACAACACAATACATTACATTACAATACAATACTATACAATATGCTATTGCCCCTGTGTCTACAGCAGCGTACTGTTCTGCTACCCTGACCATTGTGACACATGTGGTGTGATGGTACCTGCTGCTGTCACACAGTTACACAGGGTGACTCATATGGCATATTACCTATCTGACTAACATTCAGCAGGGGTATGTGTGACATGTACTCATGGGGAGTCTTGCTTCTTAACACTGTGTGGTTTATTGCAGGGTATGTCTTATCTGTGGGTAAGAACTCTTACCTCCACATGTGCACACTATTGCAGTGGCACGGATGACACACAGCAGACATTTAGGTTGTGGATGGTGGGAGGTGTTACTATGGTTGTTGGACATCTGTCATGGGTGTGACCTCCATATGTAAATCTGGGAGTGGTAACCTCTATGTGGGTAGCATATGTGTACTCTGTGGTGTTGTCAGTCACTGTGCATTGGTAATGTGTTTGAGTGCATTGTCACAGTGTTGTACATGTCACTGTGTCCTTCTCCATATCTGTAGCTGTCATGTGAGGTCCATACCATGGCATCCATTATGTGGTGTGGAGGGGTACACCGACCTACATGTCCATACCTGACTCACCATGTCCGCTGACACATACCATGTGCAGGTATTCCAGGGATAGTGTGCCACTGTGACTATCATTGTGGCCACTATTGTACACATTTCTGGCCCTGCTCACCCCTGACACATGCAGTGGTGGGCGGCCAATCACATATCTGGTGGTTACTGGTCTAGGTGATCTGGAATGTGGTATGGTACTCCGGATTTGACACTGGTGTTCACTCCATGCCTTTGTCACCAGGCACCTGTTGCAATACATCTGTACACATGTGCCTCACTCAGAACTTATATACATCTCTCTCTCTCTCTCTCTATATATATATATATATATATATATATATATATATATATATATATATGTATGTATATAGATATATCTATATGTATATAGATATATAGATATATATATATATATATATATATATATATATATATATATATATATGTCAGATACATATACACATATATATATTGACCTACATATATTCCTATAGATGTCGAGGGGCGGGGCACAGAGCGGGTGTGAGTGACAGAGGGGGTGGGACAGGCTGTGTTGCAGGTCGTCATATACAATTATACCTGTAGGTAGTCAGCTCAGTCTGTCTATGTATATGTATCTACATATATCTATATCTGTATGTGTGCATTACATAGATATGTTTGTACAATATTCTATCTACATCTGTCTATGTATTCCTACATCTCTCTCTCTCTATGTATGTATACATATATGCATATCATATATATATATATATATATATATATATATATATATATATACATATATATATACACATACATATGTTGACATACATACATATCCATATGTTAGACAGGTATATCAACATATTTGTCTACCATACTGTATACACACACTAACATACTGTTAAACATACATAACTGTGTAACCTACTTTGTACATGGCACTACAACCTACAATCAAACAACATTGATATGTGCACATAGATGCTCTCACATACAAATGTATGTACAGACTTCACTGATAGTTGCTGTATGTCTCCTGCCCTTTACACATCTTCATATACATATGGATACAGACCAATGACACATATGGAGGGTTCACAGTATGTAGACCTTTATAGTATTACTTTACATTACCTGTGTTTGTCACAGCTGCTTGTGTTGCTGTCTGGTTCTCTGTCCTGCTGCTCCACTTCCCAATTGTCAGCTTTCAGGTAGCTGTTGCTGAACAATTTGTTTCTGTCTGCTTAATTGCAGTTTTCTCTGTCTCTGTCTCTGCCTCTGTCTCTCTCTCTCTCTCTCTCTCTCTCTGTCTGTCTCTCACGTCCTTCTCAGGGTGCAATGAAAGTATTGCATGCGTGGACATGGAGTACAGCATACTTTTGTAGGTATCTGCATATGCCCATGTGATGGCCTCTGCACCAATTGTTAGCCAGCATTTGCTAATTGCATGCAGCCAGTTGTGTACTGATTGCAGTTCTCACTGTGATTTCAGAACAGTGCTATAAAAA
This sequence comes from Protopterus annectens, assembly GCF_019279795.1. Lineage (NCBI taxonomy): Eukaryota > Metazoa > Chordata > Ceratodontiformes > Protopteridae > Protopterus > Protopterus annectens. Next base: position 1,228,117,215 of record NC_056733.1, read on the forward strand.
GGTGTGTGAAATAGGCGTAGCCCTTTCAGATGTTAAGGGCAGGGACCATGCTGTTATGCTGTGGACAATGTTCTGTGAGTGTAAAGGTTGGTATCTCTCTCATATTTCCAGGTGTGTTGTAGATTAACATTCCTCCATTCATTTCTCCAGTTTCCTGTACTAACTGTGTATGTACACTGACAACTACAACTACTACTACTGTTAATGTGTGTGTGTGTGTGTGTGTGTGCTTTCCTTTCAGTTTTGCTTGCACTCTGTTGCTAAGGCTTCAATAGTTGCCCTTTACAGTCACTACTTGTATGCCTGCTAGGTGTCTTGACTGTAGTGTGCTGCTGTAGCTTTCCTATTTTCCATGTACATTCCCACCTTGGAATGATTGCTATATCTGCTAGGGTGTTACAGCATGCAGTGTGGTCTGGCCATGGTGTGGGCCTTGACATCTATTAGGGTATTTGAGTATGCTGCTGAGCAGGCCCCAGAGACTTTCAGGTTCATCTGTTATGTGCCTCATGGAATGGTACATATCAGTGGGGTACACCCATTAAAATGTCTGGTATGCTGCAGTTGTGACTGTGGGTTAGCATGAGCATATGTATTACTACACTTTTTCTGCCATGCAAGTGGTGAATACTTTCCGGACTCCATAGTTACCATTGCATGTGTTACACCTTTCTGCCTACTGTTTGTACATTTCACATGGGGTCTGTGGGCATCCCTGTAAGTCATTCACTGTTGCTATGTCTAGGCTCTTAACTATTCAAATATGGTGGTGTTGGACCCGTCATGTGTACAGATATTTGCAGGTTGTCCACATTTCTGCCATATAATTTGGTCAATATCTCATGCACACCTTTTTCTGGCAAGTCACTCTGGGCTCAAGTCAGAATATGGTGACAAACATTCAAGTTCCAGACTGCATACCCTTCCAAACATCCCACAAAGTGTAGACCCTGTTACTTTCTGAACTGTCTGCATTTGTTGTAACATTATTTGTAATGTGTCCCTGGTTTTGGGCCTTTGCTCCACATATTTTATTACTTGGTACAGATGTGTTCCTGTAAGAGGTTGTGGGGTATGGGCAGTGCTTATCCTGCTGTGAGTATGTGTGTGTCTTGCAAGGTGCTATGGTGACATTATTACCTACTAGCTTCCAACTAGCATGGCTGTTTCTGTTCACACACTACTATTATGGAAATCCACCAGTTTTGTTTGTAATTCTAAATGTCATGCTTTGTGTACTACACATCTATATTCCCTTTACATTCATTCCTACTGTTACATGATATATTTACTTTAGCACAATGTTCTTGTATAAGAGTCATGGCTTAGTGGTAAGTCATGCAGACTACAGTTGCCAAGTTCCTGGGTTCGGGACTCACAGTGGGATTTTATTTTACTTTTGAACTGAGTACAGGACCTGTCAATTAAAGTGACTAAGGCACTTTTAAGCAGTTGTAACCGGGTTAGCGCTGGTTTGCGCGGAGCTCACGCATGCGCACTGGCGGTTAGCTCCGCGCACACAAGCGCACACCTGATTACAACCACTTAAACGTGCTTACTGTTGCGCACACCCGCGCTATTTTCCTTGAAAGAAAAGAAAAATGGGGAGACAGGAAAGTGGTGAAAAAGGGGTCACAAAGAGGGTAAGACAGTAGGGAAACAAGCTTGGGATGTGCAGGAGGGATGTAGGTAAGGCCCATAGCTGCCCATTTCTTCATCAGCAACAGCTGTGCATATATATGTAATTTGGTGTGACATTTGAAACCTTCCACCCCTGAGAGAGGTGTCAGGACAACAATAATACTTGTTGTACAGCCAATTGGAATTGATAGGTTCCATGTCCAGTAGACATGTGTGCGGAATGGGCAGCTATGTATAGCGCGTAATTTTTGTGGGTACAGAGTGCCCTTTTTTTTTTTATTTTTTCAGGTGAGAGTGGTATGTCAGGTGAAGGTAGTCGGTACAGCTGGGGAGGTAGGTTGGGTAGGTTGACAGACAAGACAAACAAGACGCATACAGGGGTGGTGTATGACACGTGTGGGGGGGTTACACAATTGACGGGGACGGAGGTTTGGATATCCAGAGCCCATGAGCCCACAGATGGCAACAGTGGAACTGATATCCCCACCCATAGGCAGTTGCCACTGTTCCTTCACTGCCCAGGACGGGGCTGTGCTGGGGGCTGTGTAGGCGGGGCAACGGGCATGCCCGTTAGTTGCGCCACCTGTGCCTCGAGCTGGCGTAGGGGCTCAAGGACAGAGTCCCGAATCTCCCTACGCACCACAGTCCGGACGCTATGGAGGGTGAGTGGTGGATCTCCTCCGGCCACACTTGCAGAGGGGGGGCGAGCCCCATCCCCTGCAGCGCTTCCACCCGCAGGTGGCACAGGGCCACCGGAGGAGGGTCCGGACTTGGCACTAGTGCCAGGTGCACTCGCCAGCTGAGGTGGGAAAGGTGGGCCCGCTGGAACCCGCCTTCCCTGTCGTTCTATGTTTTGCATTATGTCATGACAGTTTGGGTTAGTGACATGTAATACCATTCACAATTAGTTGTAACAGCATGCATTAGTATTCCCATTAACCAAACACCCAGATATTCACACCATTGAACAGCGTGCATAACACATGCATAATTTGAACAGAAATACACAGTCCAACAACATGCAGTGTTAATTGATGGCAACAGGCCATCAGGTGTGGATGTATGAACAGGGCAGATGCATCAACAGACATGCAAATATATATGACCCAACAGGACAAACGTCCAGGGGTGTTAATTGTGATTGCACATACCATTTTCACGTGGAATGGGTTATATGCAGTTATAGGTTGGGGTGAAGAAAGTAATATTAACACCTTCGAATAACAATACATATGCTATACATTTCTAATAGCTACAGTTATATACACACTACTGTTCTAACTACAGTTTCCTATATGTTAACTATTTCAACTTGGTGATAGGACTGTTAATGCAACATCAATATACATTCTATGGTTCTTCATACACATTCATATCTAGCTTTGTTCAGCTACATCTAGGCTACATTTGCTTTATATGGCTGTAGACAAGTGTGGATGTATGGTATATCAGACAAACATCCTATCTGCATATTGCAGACTGAGAGCAACATATCCTGATTTTGGGATTCACATTCCAGATGCAGCAACACTTTGAACAGATTTAGCTGTTTGGTTTTGAATCTCACATGCATTTCATTCTGTCTTGACTGCAGTATACTTTATTCAGGGGTTATTACTACTGTATTGCTGGATTCATGGCACTTTCTCACACTCTCTCACTTGCTTTCATTTTACTATTCAGGATGGTACATCTAGGCTTTATTGACATGTTTTACCAGTAGTTATTACAATCCTTTCCAGCAGTCTCACTTCTGTCATGTTTCACTATTTCCACAGGGATATATTTCACACATGTGATTTATCATCTTCTGCAGCTATACTTTTCAGCCTGCTGCAGGTTGTGTACTATTTTCTTACAGGCAGGGCATTTTTATTTCAGGATATATGTCAGACAGTTTCATGTTTAGCTTACACTTACAGGCTGCAAACTATTGTGATCAAGCAATACTTGCATACACTTTCACACTGTTACTTGCAGATTTTATTCCTTACTGACTACACTGCACTCTTATGCTGACTGTCATATTTTGATATTTCTTTACAGTTACTGGTAGTGGATTACTCACCTGCCTGGTGGCGCAACCGCACCAGCCTATCACCATAGGCTCTGCGGTTTGCAGAACGGACACCTGCAGCTGTAATATAAATGAAGTAATATTGGAATACACATCTCCATAATATCAGCTAGTTTAACTTTTTACATACATAATTAAATGTTACTTACTCAGTGGTGGGGCGTTGGGTGTTTGCCGGGCCTCCTGGATCCAAAGGTTCAGTTGGTCCTGCTTGTGTCTCTTCAGGTCCGCATGGTGGTGACGGACCTGCTCACCTGTCCTTGGAATCCCTGTGGCACTGGTGAGTTCATGAGCCAACCGGTCCCACGCCTCAGCCCTGTATGCTCCCCAGAGGACCTGGCCCTGCATGAGTTGGGCCTCATGATTGTGGACTAGGAGCCAGGCCATGTACCTGGACTCCTCAACACCCCACCTCTGTGCTCGAAAGCGACTACCCTCTCCTACTCCTGATATTCTGCCTGCAGGTCTGTTCTACAATCGTTTATGCTGTGTATTCCTGCCTATGGGGCTTATATAGTCCGTTTTTCCCGCACATATCTGTGATTGGCCATTTTGGAATTGTATCAACTTCAGTAAACCTGCATTGTCATGCTCTAGTTTGTATTCATTCCTATATATGAGCTATTATTGCATTTCTAGGTACTGCTGTCATGGCTTAGTGGTTCTGTATCTTGACTATGGTGTATAGTATCCTGGGTTCGAACCTGGCCACTGCTTTTTATTTTTCATGACTGTCTAAACATGCTGAGGGGTGTGTCTGTGTAAAGGCAGTTTTTATACAGCTTGCTCAACGTTGCCCGTCGATTAGCTTGTTTGCGCGGTGCGCAGCTCCGCGCAAACGGGGTACGCTGCTTTAAGCCTCATTTGGCTATCGGCACGCATATTATGCTCAGCTCAGTTAGGGGCACATAGATTTAGCATGTTAAACCACTGCTCAGCTACGGGAACTCATTTTGCACCAGTTAAACCACTGCTCATCTACAGGCACATGCACTCACTCTGTTAAACTGTAGCTCAGCTATGAGCACGTCTGGCATTTTTTCTTCTTTTGGTACCTCACATGTCTTCAATATAAATGGGCTATTTCATTACATTTTACATGAATTGTGGTTTTATGTGTACATATTTGTCAGGGACTTGTTTCCTGCTTATTTTGCAAAAAAAAAAAATTGGTGTTGTGGGGGATCGAACCATGAATGCCTGCTCTTCAGCCAACATCTCTACCGCTACGCTATTGCTTCTTGGCTTATTTTGCATATTTAGTTCTTATATGCTTTCCTGCTGACTGCTAACTGTAGCTGCGCTACGGGCACGCCCGCGCAAACGAGCGCACTCACGGTTAAACATCTTTACAATTTAAAAAAAAATATAACATGTTCATTTATATTTCTTTTATGTTTATAGTCTGTAGGGGCATGTGTTGTGTTGTGTTTATTCACATTTCCGTGGACTCTGTTGTGGGTGTCTACTTTGGGCACTTTTACACTTCTGGGGGCGTGTCCGCTTGCAGGGCTTGGCCTACGGACACGCCCCCTACTGTCTTACACGGACCGTGTTAGACTTAGGTGTGATTCAGCATGCTCTCATGAATATGCAGAGCATGCTGACATCACTCCGTTTAACTGCAGCCTCCGTGTAAGAGTTATAACTCTTACACGGAGGCTTCGTGAATCCTGGGGACAGTCTTGCTACTGATACATGTAACGCCATATGAATTGTAAATGGAGTCAGTTCTGGGCACAGTGCAGGTACTGCGAAAATCCCTTCTGGCTTTCATCAAAAATTTAAACACTTATAATTTCATGAACTCTAATCAAACTTTGACTTAGGAATGGGTCCATTCCTGTCAAGGTATTAAAAACCCAAAAGACTTAGAAAAAATAAACTAAGTGTACACAATTGCTTTATAAGTTCCTGAACAGCTCTGCTATGTTGGAATTCTGAATTAGCATGAACATCAGCTCTTTATGCTTTCTTTAGCAAATTCTGCCATTTTTCTTTCTTTCTTGGCTCTACACATTATATAGAGCCATTTAATGAGTACCAAATAGTGCACTATCATGTAGCTGTTAATCTGTCCCAAAGTCTTGAGTTATTATAACAATTAATATTTTATTATGAAGTTTATTCATGGGTGGTGCAGTGGTGTAGCGGTTAGTGCTATTGCCTCACAACAAGACCTTCCCTGGTTTGATTCTTGGCTGGCATGCCTTCTGTGTGCAGTCTGCATGCCCTCCCTACATTCGTATGGGTTTCTTCCAGGTGCTCCATTTTCCTCCCATGTTCCAATGACATGCATTAGGTGGATTGGACACTCTAAATTGGCCGAAGGTATGAGTGTGTGGTGCACTCTCTGAGGAGTGTTGGGCCTCGGGCTAGCAATCTGACCCCATAAAACCCATATCTGCTACAGAAACAAGTGCTGAAGGGCTCTCATTGCCTTATGTGCTAAATGCATGGGAGTGAATCCAGAATCCCAGAAGTTTATTTGTATATAATAATGTTAATATTAACAATATTATGCTCCAGAAAACAAGTATGAATAATTCCCCAATATACTAAAATCCCTCTAATCGGAAACATTCACCCTAATCCTGGCCCCACCTATCACAATGAACATCAAGAGAATTTTCTTCCAAACACTATTCTAACCCTAAACTTTTAAACATCTAACCCCGTTATTCTTACTTTTGCTGCCATAAATGTTAGAGCATAAGAAATAAAATTGCTAAACTGCATGCCTGTATTACCCAACAAAAGACTGATATTTGCACTGTAAATGAAATTTGGTATAAACCCAACATAAATGACTCCAGACTTACACCCCTGGCTATAATATCATCAGTAATGACCATATAAAGAGGAAAGGTGGTAGCATTGCTTTAATATTTCCCCAAAAATGCCATGTTTCCCCTTATAACAAACCAATACCAAAATTAAATTTAGCAGAGCTTTTTATAACTTTCTGGAAATTAAGCAATTATAAAAAAATATGTTCTGAAAAAGATGAGAATTGAGCAGGAAGAAAAAATAGTGGAACAGCTTAACAGCTTCAAGTATCTTGGAAAGGTGCAGCTTCAAGTATCTTGAAAAGGTGGTTGACAAGAAAGGAAGTATGAATGAGGAGATCAAAGCTAGTCTCAGAGGGACTGCAGCCAAGTAGCACAAAGAGTCAGATGTAGTATATGATAGGGGAGGGGGGGGTTGGCATAATGGTTAAGGTGTTCACCTTATAGACACAAGGTGCAGGGTTCAGGTCTCACATGGGGTAATTGGCTAGGCTTAAAAAATGTCCCACAGGGGCAGTTAGCCTAGTACTAATCTATGAATCTACAGAAAAATGCCAAAGAAGCTGAAATGTAAGATGGACAAGACAGTGGTGCAAGAAGTATTATCATATGGTACAGAAAACTGGACAGTAAGGGCAGAGCAGTTAAGGAAATTAGAGGTGATAGAAATGAAGTTCCTGAGAAGGGTGGTAGGATACACACTGTGGGACAGATGAAATGAAGACATAAGAGCAGAAGCCAAAGTAACTCCAGTTGCAGAAAAGGTCAAAGTGAACAGATTACAGTGGTTCAGGCACATGTGCAGAAAAGCAGGAGACAATCTGGTGAGGATGATTTGGGACAGACAGGAAGAAGGGAAGAGGAAATGAGGGTGTCCGGCAAAGAAGTGGATAGATTGTGTGAGAGAAGATGCAATGCAGTGAGGCATGAGTGTCCAAGAAGGCAGGAGTGTGGCATTGAATAGACAGCGATGGCAACAGTTGACAAGACACACCGACCCCATGTACAAAATGGGTTGATGATGATGATTGTACTGAAAAAAGAGGAAAAGAATATTTTACTTGTTACTACTATGAATAACTTAAATCTGATGAAGCTCTGACAAGGGCAAAGGCACTCATCTCTTTTTTTAACATAAACTGTGGCTTAAACAAACAATACCAGCTTGAATCCTTTTGTCTTGTTTTTATTAACTCTTTATCACCTACGTGGTGTGGAATGTCACACCTCAAGCAGCCTACAAACATTTTGCATTTCCTGAGCATTTTCTGAAAAATAAACTTAAAAAGCATTAAAGAAACAAATGCAAATATCTGTGAATAATAAAAGCTATGGAAACAAAAACAGAATATCAGTGAGAAGTTTTCATTACAGTGATAATAACTGGCATATTCATAGTGTTTTTCCTAAATGCTGTGATATAATACACACAACCCCCAAATTATATTTTTCCTAAACTTTCACAAATTTTCATATCTTGAAAACTGTACAACCTAGCCATATATTGTTAGAACATTTGTTAACCAGACATAATCACATGACAAGAAATTCTTCTATAAGTGCAAGTTTATTGACATATTTATAGAAATATAAGAACTATGCTTAATTATATGATTAGCAAAATGAATAATACTGGATATCCCTCAAGGTTTGTGACTTACAATACAAATATCAAAGACAGTTTTCTTAAGCAACATCTAAGGTTTCACCTAATGTCATGTCACAATTTGTAGGCAGCTATTAGTAGGGTTGGGAGGGTGGCCTAATGGTTAAGGTGTTCTCCTTATAAGCACAGAGTTTGAGTCTCACAAGGGATAACTGGCTAAGCTTACAAGGGCAGTTAGCTTAGCATGAGCCTAATGTTAAATACATATAAAAATATGGCTTATTTTTACAATTACTAACAAATGACTTGCAATATTTACAGTACTGTGTGATATAAACCAACATTTCCAATGAATTACCCTGTCTCTCACATTGGTGTCTTACAACATACATATCAGTAAAATGTATGTCTCCCAGTTATCAAAATATGAATATAAATGTAAAATTATGAATAAATTGCTAACAAAGATTAATTTCTCCACTGCAGGGCATTCTGGATTAACAGTCTTAGATTTATTTTGTTAATAATGCCTAGCCCTTTCTAGTACTGCCTATTTTAGCTGGCAATGCACTTAGAAATCAGACCCATGACAATGTATGGATCTGAACAGGAAGTATTCAAAAAAGTCATTATAGGCTTGAGTTTGTTATGAATGCAAAGTGATTTTTGACTCGGATTTTTACATAAGAAGTTCTGATAACAGTCTATTTTAGAAATTTGTATGCCAATATCATTCCTGTACAAGTTTTCCTTATTTTGTTTACCTGTTTCTTCCTTAAGGAAAACATACACTACCCTTATGGCTGGAAAACTAAATTTCCTGTGTTTCATAGTTTCATAGTTTCATAGTAGTGTACTAGGCTATCTGCCCGGGGGCATTTACAAGCCTAGCCAACAGTGATGTGGCTTTACGCCACCCCATACTATGTAGTTGCGCCTCTCTAGTAGTGACACATGTGGAACCCCATTATTTAGTAAACTATACCTCTGTCTAGTAGTGACACTGAGGTCACTCCCGGGGTAAACTTGCGATCTCCCATCCATGCATCGAGATTTTTCTTGAACAGTGCCAATGAAGGGCTCTGTCTCACGTGAACTGGGATTTTGTTCCAGAGTATGGGTAACCTCTGTGTTATGAATCTATCCCTCCAGCATGTCCTATTCATATTTGTGCAGAGGTTGAAATCTTTAGCTCGTGTGGTTCTGGTGGATTTGGATTTTTTGAGATGGAGCATGTCCAACAATTCCTGGTTGGACATGGCCCTGTATGTTAGGCACAAATCACCTCTGAGCAGGCGGTATGCTACTGAATAGAGCTGGAGTTTCTTTAATCTAGCTGGATAAGGCACATGTTTTAGACCTATGATCCTCTTGGTGAGGTACTTCTGGGGTCTTTCCAGTTGCTGCATGTGCCGGGTGAGATACATCCCAAATGGAGCATTATATTCGATCATGGGCCTGATGAGGGAGGAATACAGAGGTACAATGACCTCCTTTGATCTGGATGAGAATCCCTTCATGATGATATGGGCTAGGTAGAAAGTCTTTCTGACCACTTTGGCAACATGGTTGTCAAAGGAGAGGTCACTATCGACTTGAGTCCCCAGGTCTCTGATTACATCTTCTGTATTCAGTGGGTTATTGTCTACGTGATAGTTTGTGGGTACTTTGTTTTTCCCAAAGGGGATGACTATACATTTTTGGCGTTAAGTTTGAGGCCATGATTCCGCACCAGTTGTCCGTTTCAGTGAGACCTTTCTGTAGGATGTGTGTGTCAGCAGGTGAATCCACTATGGCGCCCAGTTTGCAGTCATCTGCAAACTTTGTCAGCCATAATCCTTCCATGTTTGCTTTCACATCTGAAAAATAAATGCCGAACAGGAGTGGACCCAAGACTGAGCCCTGTGGGACACCACTTGTGACGGGTTTTGAGTCTGACATGGCTTCAGCAATTTTAACCTTATGGGTTCTGTTTTTTAGCCAATTTGCTACCCATCTTGTGACATATGGATTTACATTTAGGCTGCTGAGCTTGTCGATGATGCCAGAGTGTGGTATTGTGTCAAAGGCCTTAGCCAAGTCCAAATAGGCAGTGTGGACAGCCTTGCCCTCATCGATGGCACTAGTGACTGTTTCAAAGAAGTCAACCAGGTTTAAGAGGCAGGATCTGCCCTTTACAAAACCGAACTGTGTGGGATCAAGGGTCTGCAGATCACCAATGTCACCATTTATGAGTTCCATGATGATCCTTTCCATAGCCTTACAGATCAGGCTGGTCAAACTTATGGGGCGGTAGTTACCTGGGTCAGTTGAATTTCCCCCTTTATGGAGTGGGACCACTGTTGCTGTGCCAGTGTTCAGGTACATATCCTGTGGTGAGGCTAAGATTGAATAGAGTTCTTAGGGGCGGGTTTAGTTCATCTTGAGTTCACGTAACACGCAACCGGGATACCATCAGGTCCCATAGATGCTGTGTTTTTGCCTTGTTGAGTGCTGATTTCACCTGTGTGTCTGTGATGACAGGTAGGTTACATTCAGCAGGGATAGTTACTTCATCTTTAGGGGTGAGGGAGGGAGAAATTTGCACTGAACCTATCTGCCAGAATGTTGGCAATGTCAGTAGGGTCAGTGAATTTTTGTTATTGTGTACCAGCTCAGAGCATATCTGAGAATTTCCTCCCAAGGTTCTGACATAATTGAAGAAGGCTTTATGATTGTCTTTGGTATCCTTGGCAATCTTTTCTCAAAGTTTGCTTTAGATGTTTTTATGAGAGAGCGTAGTTTTTTACTTGTGCTGATCAGGGAAGCCTTTCCCTTGTGGGATTTGGCTCTGTCCTGTAGCAGCTTCCTTCTTTTGTTGTACAGTTTGTTTATAGCGGGTCCACCAAACCGGCGTTTCCTTGGTGGAGAGGGTCTTGGTTTTAGTTGGGATTGCCTGATCCATGCATTCCTGGAGATGTCCATAGAAGGCTTTTGTGAAGGATTCAGCATTTTGGGATGTGGTTTCCATTGACGCAGTAGGCTTAAAGGATATCATTTCCGACTTAAGGAGCTCAAAGTCAGCTTTTGAGAAGTTTTTCACTGTAGTCTTTTGTTCTGGGGTGGGGCGGATATGTACATCCAACGTGATCAGTTTATGATTAGATCTTACTAGTGAGGGGTTTATATCCGGTGCAGAGCATTTGGACCCCATGTTTGTGATAATCAGGTCAAGTATATTATCTCTCCTCGTAGGAGAGGTGACCAGTTGCTCCATAGCATTTGAGTTTATGAATTCCAGGAATCTTTGGGCCAGGGTGTTAGGGCTAGAATAGTGGGCCCAGTCTATGTTGGGGTAATTGAAGTCACCCAATATGATGGTGTTTGGTGTGACATTCATATCCTCCAGTGTTTTCAGGAATGCTTGATGGGATTCCTGGGATTGGGAGGGTGTTCTATAACATGCGACCAGTTGTATGGCAGTTTTACCTATGGTGAGTAAAACTTGTATGGTTTCTGATGCTTCATGAGCAGCCACCAATCGAGAGGTGTAGGTGTCTTTTAGTTAGTTATTGTGTTTTTATATATATATATATATATATATATGGTTCTACCTGACATAAATAAACACAACCACAACACATAACAAATCTAAAATACCGACGGTACACAAACACACAAAAACCCCATACAAAACAAAACACATCCCCATTCCACAAACCACACACACAGTCACCTCACACCTACCTACCTAACCCTAACCACTAACCTTACCACACTACCTCCCTTCTCACTACCCTAACCCCTACTCCCCTAACCTAACTATACCTAACCGCCCCTAACCTTAACCCTAACTTAACACCCCGCCCTCGCCTCTAACCCCCTTAACTCCTACCTAACACCCTATCCCTACCTCCTAACCCTAACTTAACTCCCTTAACTCCACCTAAATCCTAACTAACCCTAACCCACCCCTACCCACACCCCCCCTCCGCAGTCCACACGTCACCACCCCCCCTCTCTAGACCCTAACGCCACTACACTAACTACCACACAGCCTTTCCCCATCCCGGCATCGGCATGCTGTTGTTGTTGTTGTGTGTCGGTTCTGGGTCTTCTGCATGTCGATGTTCTGCAACCCGCGTCGGTCTCTTCTTCTTTCGATCTTCTGGAGCTCAGTTGTTCGATGTCGTCTTCTCAGCTATCGTGAAGTCAGGTAGAACCATATATATATATATATATATATATATATATATATATATATATAAGTGGTGGCTGATGATTTCAAACCAAGAGAGGGCTGCAGGAGTTAGCCGAATGGGGCATGGCTAACTGCAATTGGATATGGCTAATTGCAAAGCTGTAGGGGTATATTACAACTGTGTCAACACTGACCAAATACACATTAGTCCTGCAAAGCTAGAATTACAACAGCAAAATAGCAGGGCCAATCATTTCATCCACAAACAGCCATCATATCAATTGTCCACCTAAAGCATGTGCTTTGACCCTACCAGGATTAAAACAAAAATAGTAAAGGTTGCATTATTTTAGTTTTGTTGCAGTGAAACAGTAGTCACAGCTTATATGCCAGCTTGCCTTAGCCAAATACATATTAATCTTGCAAAGTCAGAATTACAATAGTAAACATTAGGGCTAGTTATTTCATTTACAAACATCCCCCCATTACCTACCTAAAGTATTTGTTTTGACCCTGCCAAGATTAAAATAGCAATAATAGTAACAGTTGGGTTGCATTCATTTAGTTTTGTTAACAGAAGCCGTCGTCATAGCTTGCATACTTGCTTACTTTTCCCAAATACACATTTCATTTTATTTTATTTATTTTATTTTATTTTAATTGTTATACTTTTGTTTACTGGCTTTGCCCAACTGTGTTTAGTAAAAAACAAAATCTTTTCAGTACATATCTGGGGGAAAAGTTACAGACTTTTTAAGCAGACATTCAATGTATATATGAATAAACATTAAATAATATACCTTTATAATTTTCATACATTTACTGGTTAGATTACATTCACATGGAAGCAGAGACAACTATTTCAGTCTTGCAAAGTCGGAGTTACAACTACAAGAAATAGCAGGTGAGTCATGTCATACATGTGCAGTCTCCATCCCCACTGCCCACTCACAGTACCTGGTTTGACCTTGTGACCTTAAAAGAAAAAGGAAAAAAAAGATGATACTGGTTATATAAATGTATTTTTTTCACATAAAAGGTAACCAGAGCTCAGAGCTTGTAGTCAATCTAACTTCACCCAAGTGCATATTAGTCTTGCAAAGCCAGAACTACTACAGTAAACAATAAGACCAGTCATTTCATTTGCACATAGGCATAGCCCCCATCCCAGTTGCCTTCCCACAGTATCTGGATTGGGTCTGTATCATAAGCACGAAAAGACTAAACCGCGAACACTCACATGAGCAAAAATGCTAGTAATCGAACTTGCTATTGTGGGGGGCTGTGCCCCCCAACCCCCCACTAACTATATATTCTAACTCCGAGGTCGCACTACAGTGAGGAAAAGGCAAATATCCCACTTCTCACTGTAACACGACCCCATAATCACACTTTCGATTCCCGGCATTTTCGCTTATGTGAGCGTTTGCAGTTTAGTCTTTTCCTGCTTATAATATAGACCCCATCTGGATTGACCTTACAAGGTTAAAAACAGTGAAAAAAAATGCCAATGGTTAGATAATGTATTGTTTCCACATATCAATAGTCAAGAGCTTGTAGCTGATCTAACCTCACCCGTATTCACTTTAGTCATGCTAGGCTAGAGTTTCAACAACAAAACAGCAGGGCCAATCACTGCATCCACAAACAGTCCCCACACCCACTACCTACCTATCTAAAGTATCTAATTTGGCCCATGCAGTATAAAAGAAAGAAAGATAAGAAAAAATTAATAGTGCAAGTCAAGACCTAGTAATTAAAAAAAATACAGCAATTTTTTCATCCACAAACAGCTTCCATACCCACTGCCTGCTGCCTTCCTATAGCAGCTGGTTTGACCCTGCCAGGATAACAAAAAGTACAAGACCTATTAAAGTAAAAAAAAAATAATTTCTTCCTCAAACAGTTCTTACCCCAAATGCCTACTTACCTAATATATCTGAATTAACCCTACCAAGATATTAGGTTTAAAAGCAAATAATCTACAAACAGCCCCCAGAACGCACTGCCAACTTAGTATTCATTTGAACCCAAAAGGAAATTAAAAAATAAAAATAAAGTCATCTGCAAATAGCCTCCAAAACACACTTCCTACCTAATATCCACTTGACCCTGCCAGGATATTATTTAAAAAAAAAAATCCACAAACAGGCCGTAAAACATACTGCCTACCTAGCATCTGGTTCACCTTGTCAGGATACTGGAAAACAAATCCACACCACAAACAGCCCTCACACCATACTGCCTAATCAGCCCATTGCACATTTCATAGCCGGCCTTAGGCATAGGCCAACTAGGTGGCTGCCTAGGGTGCCGCTCTAACAGGGGTGCTTTTCCAGTATTTATTTGGAGCAGGTAGACCAATATGGGGGCACCGGGTGGTGTTGGGGGTGCCATGGAGCCCTTTTGCCTAAGGCACCAGTTGACCTAAAGCTGTTCCTGGCACATTTCATTCACAGTAAGCCCCCAAAAATCACACTGCCTAGTGCCAACCTACTATCTGGTTGACCCTGCCAGTATGTCATATTAGAAAAAAAAAATCATCTGCAAACAGCCTCCAAAACACACTGTATGGCCTATCTATTTAAAAGTATCTGGCAAATTCTGGCTCACCATACCAGGAAAACCTTAGCAAAATGAAATGGTCATTGTTGTTTTGTTGGTATGGTCAACTTGGTTGAAAGCCAGTGGTGATAGTATGAAGCATGTGCTATGCTACCAGTTTCTCACTCTTGAAAGTGAGCAGGAAGGGAACTTCTTGGCTTTTGCTTCTTCCTGGTGGTTACATCAGCAGTCGCATCACATGCACAAACAAGCTCCGATCATGTGACAGACTGCTGACCTAACAGTCCAGTTCCCCATTAAATTTGTGCTGTTAAAACTGCAATGACTTCTGGGAATATTTTTTGATGTACAGCCAGATTCCAGGCTGATTTTAAAACAGCCCAGATGCTTTTTGACATGTATATCAGAGCTCAAGCTGCGCTCATGCACACTCAAAATCCACGGGCAGACATGCAGACTCCATGAGGAGCTTAACTAAATGAAACATTTTTTCTTTATAAAAGCATTTTTCATTAAAAAAAAAAAAAAAGTGTGTGGAGGGGAGCTGCAGCTCAGCAGTCCAGTATCATGAGCCACTCGACTGAATGTCTATTTGACTGAAAGTCATTTGAGAGAAAAATGTACAAGTCTTCAGAAAGTAGCCGATGGTGTCATATGTTATCATAGGAGTTATTATGGAAATGAGTCTGGCAGAGCATGTGTGGATTGTAATGGTCACTGTCATGTTGCATTCACAGAGCTGTAGATGACTATGTTTTCACTATTATGTATTCACTGTGTGTCATGTGTTTTCTGTTCTTTGCAGTTGTGCAGACATGGAATATATATATACATATAGATATATATATATATATATATATATATATATATATATATATATATATATGTATGTATATACACTCATACACACAAATATGTGTATATATATATATATATATATATATATATATATATATATATATATATGGGTCTACTTCAATAAACCAAAAGTTCACTTATCCTACTTTCAGATAGCCAAGATGAAAAGGACGACAACCGCAGAACACCAACATCCCAGAACACTGACTTTCCTCTCCAGGTAAGTAACCCATTGGCCACCATGTTGAACTTTGCCCCTTACCCCCTCAGTAGTGCGATCTCAGAGTTGGTATTTTATTTTTATTTATTTTTATTTAACATTTGTTTACCAGGACAGTCTGACTGGACAACAGGTGTCTGTTTTCAGCGGACTCCTGGGGAGAAAAGTTCCGCAAAGTTACAGAGTGAGATGAAAAGTTAAAAAAGTAGTTAACAAAGTTCAACAGCAGTTAAGAAAAACATATTTAAGTAATATTAACAGTTAAACAAAATACAGAGTTTTTACAATTAACATTACATTAAGAATGAATTCAAAAGTATTTACACCATATACAATATGTCTAAGTGGAATACAAGTCAGTAGAATAGTGTTCATCAGAATAACTAATGCGTAATACCTAGTATAGGGTGGGTTTATGGATGGCCATTATTGTTGCATATATGGTTTTCATGAAGGTATGATCTGAGGAGTTTTTTGAATGTGCTATGGTTGTTTAGTAGCCTGAGGTCTGGGGGGAGGGTGTTCCATAATTTTGCAAATTCATAAGGGAATAGAGATTCCCCTGAGCTGTTTTTACATGTGATGACTTCAAATAGGGCTTTGCTACTGGATCATATTTCCCTGTTGCTGCTGTAGAAGTTTAGGAGGCCTTGTAGGGCAGGAGTTTTATCAGGGTGGTATAGTATTTGATGGGCTAAGTTGAGCTGGTGGTAGTTTGGATATTCTAACAAGTGTAGTTTCTGCAGGGATTGGCAGTGGCGAGAGCGTAATTTAGCGTTGATTGCAAACCTAGCTATTTTGTTATAGCAAGTTGTAAGTTTCATCAGGCCAGTTTTATTTAGATTTGTTAGCACCGGGGATGTATAGACTAGTGTTGATAAGAGATGAGTTCTTGCTATGGCAGTTCTGGATTCAGAGGTTAAGAACTTGTCGCTATGGTAGATGCAACCTAGCTTTTTGTGCACTTTGGAAATGGTTAGGGATATGTGTTTATTATATTTAAGTTGTTGGTCTATTGTGAGACCTAGGAGTTTGGCCTCAGAGACAGGCGTGATGAGGGTATTATTGGCAGAGTGAAAGGAGAAGGTGGGGCTGTTGGTCTTATTTGAGTGGAATAGCATTAGTTGTGTTTTTTAGGGTTCAGTATCAGCTGAGAGTTGTTTAGCCAGTTTTCTATCTCTGTAAATGATTCTTGGGCTTGGGTTTGTAGGAGATGGATGTTGGGTGTAGAGCATATTAGGTTAGTGTCATCTGCATATTGGACTATATTGGCTTTTGTGGTTGCTAAGTGGAGTTGGTTTGTAAAGATGTTGAAGAGGAGTGGTCCAAGGATTGAGCCTCGGGGAATGCCACATTTGATGGGGAGTGGGGGGATAGAGAATTGAGCCATTTGACAGACTGAGAGCAGTTGTCAAGGTAGCTACAGAGCCATTGTGGTGGAGTTAGCAAGGCTGACTTTGGAGAGGTAGGATAGGAGTTTATTATGGGAAACTGTGTCAAATGCTTTTGATAGGTCTAGGAAAGTGGTGGAGACAAGTTGTCCTTGGTTTCCATATGAGTTTATGGTGCTGGTGAAATGGATTAGGGCAGTGGTGGTACTATGGCCTGGTCAAAATCCATGCTGGCTTTTAGAGAGTAGGTTGTTGTCGAGTAGATGGGAGAGGAGTTGGCAATGGATGCATCATTCAAGAAATTTTGACAGGAGTGAAAGGATTGCGATGGGACAGTAGTTGAAGAGGTCGGTGGAGGAGCCACCTATGTGAAGGGGTATGATGTATGAGGTTTTCCACAAGGATGGAATGTACTGTTCATTAATGGATCTATTTATTAGTAGTGAGATTGGGTAAGCAATGGCTTTTGATGCAAGTTGATGGTATTCGGCTGGGAGGTTGCCGGCTGCAATGGTGGTTGGTTTGAGTTTAGCTAGAAGTTTTTGGATGGTTGATATAGATACTGGTTTAAGTGAAAAGGTGGTGGTGGTTATTTGGTCTTTGAGGGTAGGTGGGTGGCTTGTATAATTTATGAGTTTCAGTATGGAGGAGGTGAAATAGCTACTGAAGTTGCAGGCTATATCTGGACTAGTGCCTTGTATAGTTGGTAGCAGTGTGGTGGTTTTTCTGAATTGGAGGGTATTGTTCACTGCAGCCCAGAATTTCTGTGGGTTGTTACTATATCAACTTTGTAGTGATATATAGTGATTTTGTTTGTCGATTTTAACCTGCTTTTTTGCCTTATTTCTAAGTTCTAGGAAGGTTTGTCTAGTTTTGGGTGTTTTATGTTGTAACCAGTTTTTCCTTGCTTTGTCCCTTTGTATATTTAGTTAGGGGGGTATGAGGGCTGCAGCCCCCCACATGGGTGCATTTACTTTCCTTCAGTTTTACCATTTTTTCAAGATGACTAAGTGGTTAGTTTTCTGGAGTGGGAAGTCAGTGTTCCAGGATGTCGGTGTTCTGCGGTTCTCGGTCTTTTTCTCTTGGCTATCTGAAAGTCGGATAAGTGAACTTTCGGTCTACTGAAGTAGATCCATATATACATACATAGGTTACATATTACATTATCAAATTTTCAGTACTTTGAACACCATATGGTCGACACCATATGACTGAAGTACTAAAACTTCGAAAATGTAATAATAAAAAAAAAAAACAAAACAAAAGAAACAAAAGTAACTGCTGTGAGCAGGAAGGCAAGCCCCCCTGCACCCCCCAAACCCCCCCTAATTAAATATACCAACTCCAAGATCGTACTTTAACAGAGTTGAGTGCAGGAAAGGGAAGGTTTCCATTTCCTACACTGTAGCATGATCTCGGAGTTGGTATATTTAAGAAGCGGGGGGTGTGGGGGGTGCAGCCCCCTATGTGGGTTGTGCAGGGGGGGCTTGCCCCCCCTGCCTACACCCTTTACTTTACCTTTCTTTTTTTAATACATTTTTGGGGCATTCAAAAATGTAATTGTTCGATCATTAAAGGTCGACCTTTAGTGATTCGAACAATTGCACTTTTGATGTTCCAGTAGGAACCCACATACATATATTTATCAGTAAAGGGGGTATAAGGGACAATGCCACCCCTGCATAAACAGGTTTTATGGTAGGCTTGTTCTGAAGAAAGTTTTCAGTCAAATGGGTTTGACAGTTTGGGTTTCAATCAAATGAACATTTAATCAATATACTTATTTTAATTTTGTTAACTAATACTAAAATGTTTGAATTTGGTAAGTGTGCTGTTCTATAAAGACCCTTTGCAACTGCAATGCTCACAGAAGATATATCAACTAAAACAAATTATTAACACGCACACATTTGAAAAACTGTTGAATAAATTTACAGAGCAGATATTTACATGTAGCTTTGAGTTAACATGCAGAATAATGAAGTAAGGAAGTCGGATCAACAAGTAAAGGGAATGAAGTTAATTAGGGAAGCTGTGAAGAATAAATATTATTTTGGGAAAGCAGAACTTTGCCTAAACAATCATGTGGTGTTCTTTGAAACTGGAGTTGCTAGAATTAACCTAGCAACTTAGATGCCAGGCTTATGTGTTACCTGGGCTTAATGACATCTGTTCCTTGGTTAGTGTGTTGAAAATTAAAAAAGTTTTTTGAGATGAAGAAGCATTTCCAAACACACTTATGGTCGTTACATTTCAGGAGTTCATAGATTTCAATATTGTTCAGGGATTTGTGAAGACTAGTATTTTTTATCTATTGTTTATCTACTTTTCTCATTGTATTTAATGTCATTTTTTAGGTATACTTATTTGTGAAGTTGTAGTTTTCATGCTCATAGTAATGGCTTTTTTATAATAGTTGTTTATATCAGAAAGCAACAAAAAAGTTTTTATGGGAATGTTTTTTTTAGACCATTATCTGCTTTCTTTGATGAATTGTATGACCTACTTCTCTGATGAGTCACATGATCTATTTTCAGAGTAATATGTGACTATTTCTTACACCACATGACTGTTAAGGCAAATTTTTTAATGGTCCATTGTTCATAGGTTCATAGGTTGATACTAGGCTATCTGCCCTAGGGCATTTACAAGTCTAGCCAGAGTGTGTTTGGCTTTCGCCACCCTTTTAAATGAGTTTACTATACCCTTTTAAGGTTAGTTTACTGTGCCTCTGTCTAGCAGTGACGCAGAAGTGATCCCCGGGGTAAACCTACGATCTCCCATCCACTCGTCAATATTTCTCTTGAAGAGGAGCAGTGAGGGGCTCTGTCTGACATGGACTGGGATTCTATTCCAGAGTGATGGGAGCCTCAGGGTTATAAATCTGTCCCTCCAGCATGTTCTACTAATTTCTGTGCTGAGGTTTAAGTCCCTCGAGCCTGTAGCTCTAAGGGATTTGGATTTTTTAAGGTGGAGCATGTCCATTAAATCTGGGTTTGACATGGCTTTATACATCAGGCACAGGTTGCCTCTGAGTAGGCAGTATGCAACTGAGTATAGCTGGAGTTTCTTTAACATAGCATTTCTTTAGCATAGGTCATCTGTTTGAGTCCCTTGATCCTCTTGGTGAGGTACGTTTGGGGTCTTTCCAGTTGCTGCTGGTGTCGGGTAAGGTATATCCCAAATGGGGCATTGTATTCTATTATGGGCCTGATGAGTGATGAGTAGAGGGGCACAATGACCTCTCTTGATTTAGATGTGAACCCTTTCGTGATAAGGTGGGCTATATTGAAGGTCTTTCTAACCACTTTGTGATGTGATTTTCAAATGGTGCTATCCACTTGGGTCTCCAAATCCCTAATTACTTCTTCCGTGCTTAATGGATTACCACCTATGTGGTAATTTGTGGGCACTTTGTTTTTCCCAAAGGGGATGACTATGCACTTTTTGGCATTTAGCTTTAGGCCGTGGTTCTGGCACCAGTTATCCATCTCTGTGAGACCCTTTTGGAGGATGTCTGTGTCAGTTGGCGAGTCGATTATGGCACCCAGTTTGCAGTCGTCTGCAAACTTGGTCAGCCATAGTCCTCCCATGTTAGCCTGTACCTCAGAGAAATATATACCGAACAAGAGAGGTCCCAGGACTGAGCCTTGTGGGATGCCACTAGTAACTGGTTTAGAGTCTGACATGGCTCCTGCAATTCTGACCATGTGGGTTCTATCCTTGAGCCAGTTTGCAACCCATCTTATGACATAGGGGTTGATATTTAAGCTGGAGAGCTTATTTATGATGCCCGAGTGGGGTATTGTGTCAAAGGCTTTTGCGAGGTCCAGGTAGGCTGTGTGGACTACCTTCCCTTCATCTGTGGCCTTGGTGACTGTTTCAAAGAAGTCAACCAGGTTCAGGAGGCAGGATCTGCCATTAACAAAGCCAAATTGGGTAGGATCCAGCATCTGCAGGTCCCCAATATCTTTGTTTATGAGCTCCATGATGATCCGCTCCATAGCTTTGAGACCAGGCTAGTCAAACTTATGGGGCGATAGTCTCCAGGGTCCATTGAGGCACCGCCTTTGTGGAGTGGGACCACTGTTGTTGTATGCCATTCCTTGGGTACATATCCTGTACTAAGGCTGAGGTTGAACAGTAACTTTATATGAGGTTTTAGTTCTTCTTGGAGCTCATGTAGGACGCAGCCCGGGACACCATCCAGTCCCATTGATGCTGTGTTTTTTGCCTTGGATAGGGCAGCTCTCACCTGAGCATCTGAGATGTCAGGGAGGCGCCTCTCTGCTGGGATAGATATTTGCTCTTTTGGGGGGGAAGGGGGGGGCAGAAGTTTGCACTGAATCTGTCTGCCAGGATGTTGGCTATGTCTGTGGGTTCAGTGTATTTTTTGTCATTTTGGATTAACTCTGAACATATCTGGGAGTTGCCACCCAGGTTTCTAACACAACTAAAGAAGGCCTTGTGATTATCTTTGGTGTCCTGTGCAATTTTTCTCTCGAAGCTGGCCTTGGATGATTTTATGAGGGACCATAGTTTTTTGCTAGCACTGATCAGAGGTGCCTTCCCTTTTAGGGATTTAGCTCTATCATGTAGTAGCTTCCTCCTTTTGTTGTAAAGCTTATTTATGGCTGGGGTCCACCAGATTGGACGCCTGCCTCTGGAGGATTGGGTCTTGGTTTTATTTGGGATTGCATGATCCATGCATTCCTGAAGGTGTCCATAGAATGCGTTTATAAAGGTTTCTGCAGTTTGGGCTGTAGTTTCCACTGGCCCGGGGGCTTTGAAAGATGTCACCTCAGTTTTGAGAAGTGTGAAGTTAGCTTTTGAGAAATTTTTCACTGTGGTTTTCTGGGCTGGGGGTGGGGTCGGGATGTGGATGTCCAGTGAGATTAATTTATGGTCCGATCTTACCAATGAGGGGTATACTTCTGGTGTGGAGCATAGAGTCCCCATGTTGGTGATGATTATGTCCAGTATGTTTTCCCCTCTTGTGGGAGTGGTGACTATTTGTTCCATAACATCTGAGTTTACAAATTCAAGGAACCTTTGAGCTAGGGCATTGGGGCTTGAGTAATGCCCCCAGTCTATGTTTGGGTAGTTGAAATCACCCAGTATAATGGTGTTTGGAGAGACCTTCATATTCTCCAGTGTTTTCAGGAAGGCCGAGTGAGGTTCCTGAGTTTGGGAGGGTGGTCTGTAGCAGGCTATAAACTGAAAGGCAGTTTTGCCCACTGTAAGTTGCACATGGATGGTCTCTGCTGCTTTATGCAGTGCCACTAACCTGGAGGTGTGAGTACCTTTGATGAATATGGATACTCCTCCTCCTTTTGTGGTTCAGTCCGAGTTTTGGGGCCGTAAAGCATGGTATGAGGTGTAGCCTGGTAGTGCTGGTGTGCTCTCGGGAGCCTTGAACCAAGTTTCTGTTACTGCACAGATGTCGATATTCTCCATACTGAGGAGAGTTTCGAGTGCGTGCATCTTGGGGTTTAGACTTCTGGCGTTGAGTAGCGTTACTCTTAGTTTCTTTTTCCCTGTGTTATCTATGGAGGTGAGTTTGTCCTTTGAGCCTTGCCTAAAAAAGACACTATGGGGGTGGCAAGAGCCTTTGCCAGTATCCGAAAGCCCAGGGGTGACAGGTGCAATCCATTCCTAGCGAAGCAACGTGGCTTGTCGAGCATGTCATCCCAGGCTGACAGACACTGGATCCCCTTTGAATGACACCAATACTTTAGCCAATTGTTAAAATCGATCATTTTGTCTTTATACTGTGGCATCATTCTTGGTGAGGGTAAGATGCTACTCAAGGTCAGGGTCATACCGGCCTGGGCTACATTATCAGAGAGCTCTTCTATGTCTCTTTTCATGTTGTCCAGGGAGGTACATCTCAGGTCATTCACACCAACATGGACAATGACTGAGTCATATTTGTACTTGCTTTGGAGTGATCTGAGTGCTTGCGTTATGTGGCGGATCCTGGCGCCCGACAGCAGCTTACCGTGAACCTCTCCTTGTTTAGCCTGGTGAGTGGGACGTCAGTGTGTCTGACAATAGAGTCACCTATTACAAGTGTATCAGGTGTGTTGTTTAGCCTTAAGGGCTGGGTTTGTTTGGCACACTGACTTTGTGAATTATGTGTTACACGTGTTTTGTTTTGGGGTAGCAGGTGCTTGGATGTCTGCTTTGGAGGTCTCTGCTGCTTAGGCAGATTCTTATTTAGAGCCTCCGAATATGTTTTGGTGTGTTTATGTGTTTGGTTAGACGTTGTGGTAGGTCTATGTGAGACTGGATTTTTGGTGTGTGTGGTTACCTTCTCCTCCTGACTGACTGGGCCAGTACTGAGTTGAGAGAGCTCAGCCTCCAGTTTGGCTATATGGTTGCATCTCTCACATATATTTGAGCTTGTTGGGAGGAGGAGAGAGTTGTCTGTGTACATGAGGCAGTTGTAACATTGTCTCAGGATTCCCAGATTCACCAGCTGGACTGGAGAGGAAACCAGCATCTGTCCTTTGGTCATGCCAGAAAAGTAGAGGTAACTCCTTTATAACTGATCAAAAAGGACCAATAGGGGCTGAGTGCTCAAGGGAGTATCTAGGGATGTAGTGCTTTTGGTTTATTAGTGCTAACTTATATAAAATTGCTTGTATGAGCAAGTGCAAGTGCAGGACTTTAGATAGAAAATAGGGTCCTTATTTTAAGAGTTAGATCAGTTCTAAGGGAAAAAGTGAAGAGTAGACTTTGTGGAGCCGAAAAAGGTTTAAGCCCGATTAAGCGACGCTGCTATGAGCAAAATCGCGCAAAGCCACGCCAAAGCGGGTTTTATACAGGGGGACATGAAAGAGCTACAAGTTAGCCCAAAACAGCTAATAAACTACAAGATTCTTGTGCTGGGATCACTCCTCCAGGGACAGATAGGCTGCTCAAAGCTCCCCACTCCCACTGGTGAACAAAGAAGCTTCCTTCTATCCAAGTAAGGAAATGGGCAACACAGGAACTATCCAAAAGTCCAGAATACAACAAAGCCTGTATTAGGGACTATTCTAGGTCAGGAAAGGCAGAAAACAAGGATTTTTTTATTGTTTTTATTTTCCTTTTTTTTGCAAGACAAACAGCAGAAAATGCAGTAAATATTTAACACAGGCTAGCGCACTTGAGTGTGTAGCCTCAACAGGTAAATTCAACAACAAGACAAACTTTTAAAGTGTAGGTATAAATTAAATGTATAACAAGCTTTAAACAGGCAAAAGAGCAGATATAACTCGCTTTTTGCCGAGGATGGACAGTCGCAAAGGTAATAGCAGAAAAATATACTTAAATCTGGTAAGCAGTCACTCTTTTTTGTCTTTTTGTTGCTAGCACCACTCTGCAGGACCACGAGGATCTTTGCTGAGTAGGAACAAGCGCAAAACTGCGCCAAAGTGGGTTTTATACAGGGGGACTTGAAAGAGCTATAAATTAGCCCAAAACGGCCAATAAACTACAAGATTCTTGTGCTGGGATCACTCCTCCAGGGACAGATAGGCTGCTCAAAGCTCCCCACTCCCACTGGTGAACAAAGAAGCTTCCTTCTATCCAAGTAAGGAAATGGGCAACACAGTAACTATCCAAAAGTCCAGAATACAGCAAAGCCTATATTAGGGACTATTCTAGGTCAAGAAAGGCGGGAAACAAGGATATTTTTTTTTTTTTTTGCAAGACAAACAGCAGAAAATGCAGTAAATATTTAACACAGGCTAGCACACTTGAGTGTGTAGCCTCAACAGGTAAATTCAACAACAAGGCAAACTTTTAAAGTGCAGGTATAAATTAAATGTATAACAAGCTTTAAACAGGCAAAAGAGCAGATATAACTCACTTTTTGGCGAGAAAGGACAGTCACAAAGGTAATAGCAGAAAAATATACTTAAATCAGGTAAGCAGTCGCTCTTTTTTGTCTCTCTGCTGCTAGCACTACTCTGCAGGACCACAAGGAACTTTGCTAAGTAGGAACAAGCGCAAAAACCACGCCAAAGTGGGTTTTATACAGGGGGACTTGAAAGAGCTAGAAATTAGCCCAAAATGGCCAATAAACTACAAGATTCTTGTGCTGGGATCACTCCTCCAGGGACAGATAGGCTGCTCAAAGCTCCCCACTCCCACTGGTGAACAAGGAAGCTTCCTTCTATCCAAGTAAGGAAATGGGCAACACAGGAACTATCCAAAAGTCCAGAATACAGCAAAGGCTCTAATAGGGACAATTCTAGGTCAGGAAAGGTGGGAAACAAGGATATTTTTTTGTTTTTTTCTTTTTTTGCAAGACAAACAGCAGAAAATGCAGTAAATATTTAACACAGGCTAGCGCACTTGAGTGTGTAGCCTCAACAGGTAAATTCAACAAGAAGACAAACTTTGAAAGTGCAGGTATAAATTAAATGTATAACAAGCTTTAAACAGTCAAAAGAGCAGATATAACTCACTTTTTGGTGAGAAAGGACAGTCGCAAAGATAATAGCAGAAAAATATACTTAAATCAGGTAAGCAGTCGCTCTTTTTTGTCTCTCTGCTGCTAGCACCACTCTGCAGCACCACGAGGAGCTTTGCTGAGTAGGAAGTACTTTTGAATTTTGTCTGAAGAAGTTTGGTAACATACCTAATGAAAGTGCTTACTTTATTTGTCATTAAAGTGACGATTGTTTTCTGTTTCTTTGCCTTTTTTGTTGATTTAAGTTGTTTGCTTATGGCATGGACTGTGTCTAAAGAGGATCTTCAAACCAGTCCATTTTATAGTGTAGCAAACAAACGGACACATAAAATGGCTGTAAAAAGTTTTAGTATTTTAAATGTTTTTCCTAGGCTTTTCTCATCTCTCTTATATGACAGTTGACAGAAGAAGCCTTCTGTTAGGACAGAATGCGGGTATA
This sequence comes from Protopterus annectens, assembly GCF_019279795.1. Taxonomy (NCBI): domain Eukaryota; kingdom Metazoa; phylum Chordata; order Ceratodontiformes; family Protopteridae; genus Protopterus; species Protopterus annectens. Next base: position 1,228,143,445 of record NC_056733.1, read on the forward strand.
ACTGTATACCATCATGACAACAACATTATGGTGGGCTGTATCAGATAACACATGACAACATCATAGTATGCTGTATCAAAAAACAAACTTCTATGTCTTCACCTGCCATCATCTATGACCTGAAAACATCAGAAAAGCATGCTAAAAGGTATTGAATGCCAGTTGTGGCAATTCTTGCAGTGTCATTGGTGTTTCCTTTGTTACTTTAGGATGAAACTTTGCAATAGTATTATTATGAATCATTAATTGAGTGAAGGTGCCAATACTTGGTATGATCACAAAGATATAGATCACTCCAGATACTACGGGTCTGATGAAACTAAGCAGCTTTTATTAGATGAGCAACTTGATAGATTGAGATGATAACTGTTATGCTTCATTTCACAGTTTAACTTTTATTTTTCAGCTAGATGTTATGTCTATTAGCATGTGTCATATATTAACCGATTTTACATCATTCCACCTAAGCAGAATACAAACCTGCAATTCTGTACTGAGGTTTCTAATTTATGTTTCTGAATTTCTGCATTATGACATATAAAATGTATGTCTCATGCAAAACATTTTAGTTGTATGAGAATAAAAAGTCAAACGGGGATATGGAATATGACACAAAGAAAAAGAAATCATAACATGTCATCACTGATACTGTTTGTCCAATACTCCAATGCAAGTAAAGGCGATTTCTGCAAAAGTTTATCTTTCAGCAGTATTGTAATAAATCCATCCATACATTTAAAGCAATACCTGAATATGGGGTTATAATACACACTGTCACTTCTATTGAAAGAATTCTGCAAAGCTTATAGCCAAGCATAAAAGAAGTAATGAAAAAGTACCAAACGACAAGAAAGGCTCAGTGGGTCAAAAAAACTGACACTTTATTATAAAAACAGAGCAATAAGATTCTCTAGCTCCTCGGCTAATACAAACCTTTACAGAGTATGTCTTTCACATTTCCCAACAGCCTTTACATACTTTTTAACTTACACCAGTTAAACAATTAAACCATTGCTTAATTAAAATCACACATTTACAAGAAGCACTTCCAATTACATTCCTTGTTAACTCCCCCTGGAAAAAGTGTGTTAAATTTTAAAATGCAAATGAATTCCTTTCTTCTTAACCAATATTCAACATCTTGTAAATCCATATATTCAGCTTGAATCTGTTTCAAGACTGTTACTTGAAGCCCTGAAGGATCCCCTCCATGGCAGTCATAAAAATGTACTGCTACTGGACTATATTGTCTATTATTTCTAATATCCCTAACATGCGCCTTTAACCTTGTAGAAAAATTCCTCTTCCTTTCGCCTATATAAAATTTACCACACGGGCATTTAAGCCCATATATAACTCCCTCACTAACACAATCATACACCCCTTGTTCCTGAAACCTCTTACCATTGATATTAGTAAAACTTCTAACAACAAACTTGACATACTGCACATCTTCCCCAGGAAAATGTTGCTTTAACTGCTACATTATCACTCCTAGATACTAGAGGCATCTTGAATTTTCCATGAACCAGAAAATCCTTGATGCTCCTACCTTTTTTAAAAGAAAATCTCACTCTCCTATTAATTAAAATATCCACATTTCTTTCCAATAAACCCTAAAAATATTTTACAACACATTAAATTCTCTGAAAATAAAGTATATTTAGAAACAAAATATATATATATACTCTTGAGATGTTGGCCTATAATGTGTATTTCTGCCCAAACTACACATATTACTTGCATTATTAGACTTATTATTGTTACTTAGTGGATAATGAAATAAAGTAATGAAAAAAGTATCTATAAAATATAATATTTATAACAAAGTTTTTCCAGAGTCATTTGCTGTGGAGTCAATTCTTTTACTAAAACTTTTGTTTTGCACTGAAAGTCATGATATTTGAATTATTTATAGAAGTTATTCTTTGTGATAAAAAAATAGCTACTAAACAAAAACATTTCCCGGGATTCAAGAAGCTCGGCGCAAGGATGGTTTTAGCCTTGCGCCGAGTGTCCTCACTACAGATGGTGCAGCAGTGCCATATGAATATGTATGAGGGCACGCCGCCGCACCCTCGACATGCACAGGAAACGTGTGCGAGTGCAGGGGGCGTGTACAAGTGCTCTACGGAGGCGTAAACATGCCCTGACACTTGCAAAACCTACTATGCCTACTAGTAGAGCCCGCCCATAATATTAAGTCAGTAATTCAGTGTCTGTGAATACTGAAATGTATGCTAAGCATACAAGAGTGTCCATGAACTGTGAAATAAAATCGAAGTAATAAACACACAAGCATGTAGTGGAATGTTGAGCCCTGTCCCTAGAACTTTCACAATTAGATTCCCTGCCCCTATGTTCCTATTATACATTCAAATTCCTGCAATATCGGTGTAAGCAAAACGCAGCGTGTCTGCGCATCGCTGCCCTCTGCCGAGCGTAGCTTATACATCATATTCATTCAAATAGAGAAAAACATGCAGAATCAATGTAAGTCTCAATAGTGTAGTGTTTAGAGCATCCGCCTAACAAACAGGCATTCATAGTTCTAGCCCAACAATAGCACATATAATTTTCCATGTGGAATGAATGTTGTTTTGTCATAAAACTGACATAAGAGTATTGCATGAGATATTTAACTTAAATATCATTCAAGCAAAGTGGCAAAGTCATAATGAATAAGGTACTAGTAAGCAGGTGTAAGCACAAATAAGCAGCAGTAAACACATATAAGTACCAGTAAGCAAGTCTGAGTGCATTTGCACAGGTCTAAGCAGTGCCCAGCATAGGAAATGTATATAAGTATATACAGATATATTATATATATATATATATATATATATATATATATATATATATATATATATATATATATATATATGAAGAAAGAATGATGTAACAATAAAGTATACAAAAGGAATGCGAAGGGAATCAGCAGCAACCCCAGTATTATATAGCACTGTCACCGTATGTCATATCCAGCTGGGCAGGAGTGAGCAAAGCACTGCTACTCACACCACAGGGAGGATATTACCAGTGGCAGTAACATTGTTGATTTGCTAAGTCTACTTTACACACAGAAGGTAGTCCCTGGTGGGACTACCCAAAAATTGATAGGATGATTGGCCATCCGACCATTACACAAACAAGGGCAGGTATGTTCAAGGAATAAATGGTGGGAGAGCCTGAGAATACATGGGTTGGGACAACATACATGCAGGGCCCCTAATGCTCGGGAGAGGGTAAGTGTATATGCATACACACATGCAGACATCAATATGTAAAAGTACATTTATCTGTAACACATTCATTCCATTTGCAGACATAAATAACATGAATATGCCCTTACAAACTTCAACAGTAGATAGAATAATAGGTTGTGCAGAAGAGGGACGGGACGAGAATGCTAAAACGCAAAAGTGTGCACAATGTCCAAACTCAGTTCTGTGCTGAAAATAATAAAATGTGAGGACTTTCCCACACATGGAATCATTCCTGTGATCTGCCTGCTATGGCAACGCCAATTATTAAACCGGTCTATTTGTAAAAGAAATATGCCGAACACGTACATAATTAGGCTCTCATGTATAACGTGTGCGTTACCAAATAGTCATACTTATTAATTTATTGTAGTGTCATGTTAACGGGAGCAAGGATGTAATGAAATATAGAGTCTAATCGTGACATAAACACATGTGTGTCCCATGTGGGACAACCCAAAAATTGTGATTAGTATTCATTTGGTCACTCATGTCACCAATGTTTGTGGACTAAACGTTTGGGAGTTCTGAGGATATGTGGAGTGAGTCAACCAATGGGATGGGTCTATAGGAGTAGGGAATGGCCAATGTGTAGTGGTGTAGATACACCGCAAATCTGACTGGAGAATGGATAACTGCAGTGTTAGGGAGATGTTGGCATGTGTGTGTTTGGAGAACCAGGAGCCATGGGTATATGGGTTTATATGCAAATGAAGCAGCACAGCAATAGTGTATTGGTTAGAGCAACCACCTAACAAACAGACATTCCCGTACTGAATCCCACTGTATCACATACCATTTAACATCAATAATCTGTACATGAACATATTGCGACATCTGTCTGCTGTATAACCTGCAAAATATCAATTAAAAGTTAACTGGAGTGAGGTGTCAATGTCATAATGAATAAGGCACAAGTAAGCAGGTCAAGCATATATAAACACCTGTAAGCATGTGTAAGTGTGTTTGTGCGGCGTATGTATTGCTTTACAGACACACACACACACACACACACACACACACACACACACACACACACACACACACACATATATATATATATATGGTTG
>NC_056733.1:1228150277-1228152777 GCF_019279795.1 Protopterus annectens
ATATATATATATATATATATATATATATATATATATACACATATATATATATATCTAGATATGTGACTGAAAATATATACATGTATATAGCTAGGATATGATACAGCAGTTACGAGTAACATATGTTCACAGGCCGTGCATATGTGGGTGAGGGGTCCAATAAACCAACGTGTAACACGTAGCATCAACCCCCCCAGCTATGCCGGTGAGACATACAGACACACAATAAAGGTAAACACACCACTGCTTCCTTGACCACCGGCAGGATACTATCAGTGGGAGAGACCTGCCAGGTCTAATCTTGAAACATAGACATCGATGTCCCTTGTGGGACACCAAAAATTAATGATCGGAGGCTGTCCCGGTAATGACTTATCAAACCAGGCTGCAGATGTACACGGACCAGTAGGTTGTGCAAGCCTGATAACCCATTGGTCGACACAACATACGATATGTGTCCCGACATGGGGAGAGTGGGCAGTGTGTAGTGGTGTGTTTATACCCCACCTGCACCACAGCAAGGATGAGTGCTGTAGAAGAGTGGCAGGTGGGAACTATGGGTATGCAATTATGGGCCTAGGCGTGCAGGTGTTGGCTGGCACAGTCATATTAGGACCGTCCCGGGGATGTAATTAATATTTCGAAATGAGCATAGCTGACGCCCATACCTCTCAACCCCTAAGATCACATCCACTGGACAGGACATAAAACATTGGGAGAACAAATAGGGACCATACCTTGAACTGTCCCCGATTTCCAGGGATGTCCCTGATTTTGGCTCAGTTTCTAACTCTGTCCCACTTAATCCCTCCTAAAACTAGTGACATTTGGAGGAAAGGTGGTGAATTACACGTAATGAATAACGACAACAATTAAGAGTTATAAACATCATTTACCTCAGAAAATGTGTATAAATTCATATGCGCTGAGTCTGTCAATGTGTCAGGTTAATAGCACCAATAATTTAAATGTGTCCCTGATGTTGTTATGCCGTGTCCTTGATTCAGTTTGTATTTTTCCCCCATTGTATGAGAGGTCTGATAGGTACAGAAAGCACATATTCCACTGACAACCTCAGAAAGATGATAGAATATTAGGTATGCAGTAGCATGACCCGGCTGAAGGATGTGGGTTCCAAAACCCAATTACTTGTTTGTATCGAAGAGTGTCAGTTCCCATGTATTAGCCAAATGGGTGCAGATTGTAAGAGGAACACGCCAATAATATGAATCAAACTCTGGACAGGCTGCAGATTCCGTACAGTCGAACGGCATGCTGTCACCTAATGGGCAGCCATTCCCGATACTGTAGGCATGTAATCCAATGTAATAGGCATCAGAAGGTAATATCATAGTCCTCACTCCCACCCAGTGGTGTGAGTGTCAGATGCAAACACCAAATGCAGTGCATTTGCAAGTACTGGAGCAAGCGGTTGTAAGCCTGTTTGGCTGCCAGTATGCGAGTATTACACTGGTAAAGCAATGTAGAGGCTGAGTGTAAGGAACTGTAACCAGAAGTTAGCATTGCTTAGCACTGCGCAAACCCATGCACACCCACTCACAACTGCTTTAATGTGCCTTAATCACACCATATCCAATGGCCTTGTTCTGCCCAGCAACAAAATAAACAGCTTCTGCAAGGCTCGAAACCAGGACCCTGCACACACAGCTATTGTGATTTACCACTAAGCCTTGGCAGATATACAGACATTGGACCTTATCACAAACATATCATCCAGCGCAGTCATTCAACAGTATAAGAAATGTATTCCATCGTGTAGATGTATGTGTGAGTTCTTATGTCCAACATATAGATACATACATATATATAGTTATATCAGGAACATCCCATGTGACAATGAAGCATTACAAAGGAATGAAAAGGGAAACACCAGCAATGCCTGTATTATGTAGTGGTGTTGTCCTATGTAATATCAAGACTCCCTCAGATAGACATGTGTCATTCATAAACGCAAACATTTGTACATTGGCCATATACATCACTCTGTGCATGTTATTTACATTAACACAACAGTTCCTGTCCAATCATTATGTGAGAACAGTACTCTTGCAAGGTGCTGTGTGCAAAATCATCATCATGATAAAGGTATATGGGGTAACCATAGAGGGGACCGGTAGTGTTGTGTGTACAATGGGGTCATCCGCATCACGTGTACCTGGAACATTTAGGAGTCATGCATACTAGGATCATGCGCCTGAGAGACAGGGGTGAGGACAACTGAAGTATGTTGTGATGCATATTAAAAGGGTTACATGTGTCCAGTGGACATGTGTGTGAAATGGACAGCTATGTATGGGTCAAATGTTGCTCTAGAAACCGATTGGCCTTTTGTTTCCATAGGCTGAGAGTGGGATGTGGGGGTAGGAGAGTAGGTATGCTCATGAAGGATAGGTAGGGTAGGATGACAGACAAGACAACATACAGGGTCGGTATATGACACATGTGGGGGGATACACCTCGGACGGGGAGGGGTGTTCGG
>NC_056733.1:1228157777-1228166184 GCF_019279795.1 Protopterus annectens
TCAAGGCCACAGTGTGCATGCTCAAACACTTACATGCACAGAACACATTGTAATGGACTCCTATTGTAAACACACAGGTTTACAGCTAGGTACATCTTACCTGTCAGTATATATAAACATCATTCTGGTTTACTACCTGATACCTGTATGTGGCCTGTAAATGATATGTCTATGTCTGTGCTGTGTGATACACATGCATACATGTACATGAAGTACTGACATATATATGTTATGTATACACATCCATGCGTGTGTGGACATGACAGGCAATAGGTTACCTGGGTTGCACAGGGTTGCACTTACAACATGTGTCACACACCTTGCTGCCCTGAAAGGCATACATTGATAGCAGGTTGTGGACAGTGGCATTATCCGTGGAACAGTTACTGGCATGTGCAAGCATAATGTGTGTGCCACCTTGTGTAATGGTACTGAGGTGCAGGTGTCAAGATGACCTTTCCCTGCTGTGTTAGTAGTTGTCATTATTAGCAGGATTGCTACCCTAAGTATATCTCACATTGGTCATATACAGAAGTTCTGCCACTGTCCGTCACCTTACATGGGGCATTTGCTACCAAGCACATTAATGCCAAGCGCAGTGATGTCATGGTATGGGTAGCAACTTCTAGATCAAAACAATGAGCCAATGTCCTGCTGTTATTATGAGGTTGCCCGTCATTCTGGGCTGTCATGACAGAATGATGAGCCTTTAACACAGAGCAAATGCATCCATGTTACACATGTGTGTGGATAATACCTAGGTTGCATTTACCCATATAACCACATTACAAGGCAAATGTGCTACACACAGAAGTAACACCCTGACACCTACATGACAATTGCAATGGATGCTTATGCTAACCCGTGTTAGATGTGTGGCTTTAGCAATTCATTTGCTCAACGTAGCACCTACAACAGGGAATACTGACTTATGTGCAGTGAGGAACACCTGGCTGAAGGCTCTGTAGTGCACAATTGCACTACCAACATATAACTCAGATCCAGACATTTGGGCCATAACAGTGGTATGGATCTTTCCAGGTGGTGGTGGTGTACACATATTCATAAAGGCTACTCACATGTAAAGACCACTACTCTGACATAATGCATCACAGACGAGTCAGGTACAGGTGATAGTGCCAAATTTTGCATTCTAGGTTGTATCCTCATATACATCCACCACCTTGTTCTCAGACTACCAACACACATCCATATGTGGTATGGCATAGTATGGTAGACCACCATATAACCCTCGATTGGTGGACTGTACCTAGGCCTACATCAACTGTGCAAAGTACCCATGTACAGACACAGCTGCATAATGTGTTATGCAATGCAATAATACCACTGTTTGTAACCAGCTCAGTTGTACACATACCAGGGTCCCTTGGATGTTGTCAGTATTAACATGGTCGACTGTTGCTGTACACCAGTAAACAACACCCTCATGGTTGGATATGACCTAACCGTACCTGCCCTGGATAAGTACATCCCACACTCATACAACATAAATTACATTACCATAGCTTTCATTTACCTTTCTACATACAGGTGGCTACAGTCATTATACACATGCACATGGCAGATAGCATGCTAACAGTACATAAGGTTTGATATCTATGTTGACAGAGGTAATATCCCCTCTCTACTGGTCACCTATGACACCTACCATATCATATTACACCTCATGTGTCATGTATGTTTTTAGACATGTCCACCTAATGCAATGCCTACAAACATACCCAAATAGCAGGACCATAGGACCTACACAAGGCCTGTATTGACAGACTCAGGGAAATCCAGCTCTGATCTGTATGTCCCTGAGTAGTCACAGGTGATATGTTCATGACATGTACAGCCAAGTCTGGCCACATCGCCTACATATACCCCATGTCAATAATTGCAAGCCATGTATGCTGTGTGCTGTCTGGACATTAGCCTTAGTACCACAATAACCAGTACATGCTGGGGTGAGATGTTTACAAGCCACAGATCTCACACATGCTTGAATGAGTGCACTGCCTAGCTCTAATAGAGCACATTGCTGGCACTCTTCCAGTACACATGAGGTGTGTGTGGCAAATATGATATGCTCACTGTTGACCATTACAGTGCCCTGGCTTCACAATGGCACTGTCAAGTAACAGTTTGTAGGGGCATGACATGGAATAATGCTGTGTGTGTCACGCTGATATGTGCTGTTGTAATATATGTACACTTGGCTACTCGGTGAAAGTGGTGGTGTCCTAGCAGTACATGAATACAACATCCATTATGGTGTAATGCTTGGTTATGTTTCACACATGGCATGGGGGAAGGTGGGGAATGTATCCTCTTGACCTGCTAGTGCACGTACTGATGTAGACCACATATGTGTACATGTATTGCTGTTTGTGTAGATTCCATGTGTGTGCAGTGTCTGATGTCTGAAGGTGACTGTTGTCTTAGTACATCATGCTGTTGCAATACAGCCTCAACATTGCCAGCTGTATATGGTGATATGCTCTAAGTACAGTAAGCTGTACATGAGGTATGGACAGATGTTTGGACATGGCTACTAAGTGGTGGGGCTTCTTTGCAGATGAATGATTACTGAGAACAGCTCACTGGTGTGTTACAACCAGTCCTACAATAACCTGTGTACCTGCTAAGGTCAGGTTTTTTTTAATTGAAGTGGATGACAGACAATGTAGAATGCTGTAAGGGCGACACTGAAGGCAAACCTCATGACACCTGTAACAGTAATACCTCCCCTATACATATATTGTGCGTATATCAGCACAGTTGTCAAAGGAAAGGGTCAGTAAGCATTGTACCAGATGTGATAGTGCTGTACTTCTGTAGTACCTATCATGAGATAGGCAGGTGTTTGATTCACAGTACTGGCACGTGTGGGTGTGTGTCCATATATGTCACGTATGGTTGGGAATACATCCCACATGTTATCACTCTCCTGAACACTGTTGTTGACACCAGTACAGAGTGAAGTGTAGAAAGAAAGGCATAGGCAGGTGGTTAAACCTCACATATGTAAAGTGTCTGTATGTGTGTGACATAGGTGTATATCTTTGTGAATGCCAGTGTGTGTGTGTGTGTGTGTGTGTGTGTGTGTGTGTGTGTGTGTGTGTGTGTGTGTGTGTGTGTGTGTGTGTGTGTGTGTGTGTGTGTGTGTGTGTGTGTGTGTGTGTGTGTGTGTGTGTGTATGGCTGTCCAGTTCCTGGAGTGAGGCTGTATTTTACCATAGTGAAATGTTAATACCCCCTCCCCCATCCACTCAAAGCAATCTAGCATCCCTGTTGATATCATCAGTCGTAGATGGGCATACTCACTGCCTTTTAACATGTACACCCTGGAGTGTGACCTGTTGTTAGATAGCCTACTGATGGACCCCCCTCCCCACATACACTCACTGCTCTGTAGTCTCCCTGTCGATGTCCTCGATCTTAAGCCATTCCAACTACCTGTACATGTGTAATCTCTGTGGCGCATCTTGTAATTGCATAGTACTATAATGATAATATGCACATAGGCAGGGGTTCTCATCCAAACACTGGCAACTGTGTGTGTGTGCCAGAGTGTTGTGTTACTGTGTCTGTGAATCCCTGAGTGTGTGGCTGTGTCTGTGTTTGCATGCTGTCATGGCAGTGGGTATTACTGCTTCCCAATGAGAAGCCACTATTTCCACTGGCCTTTACCCTTGTCATCCAGTATACCACTCTTTGACACACTCCACGCTCCAGGTACCTATACCTGTGATGTCACCCACTATGGATGTGACGGCACTGAACACAGTAGCTTACTACACAGCTATCATGCTCTTGGATCATTAGAACAGTAAACATAATTGAAACATGGGAGAATATAACTGTGATGTGGAAGCTACAAAGTGCATGCAGGTATTGTCATACTGACCTGTGGATAGTCAACATGTACATATGGGACTCCCACAAACACCAACATCCCCCGGCACATGCAACTACACCTGAAAGAGGAAGGCAGAACATCAAGATCAACATGCTGTTAGTGTCGTTACACATGATACATACTGTCAAATGTACAAAATGCATTATAAAACTGCAATACATGGTATGTCTGCTGCCTGTTAACACTACTCAACAATATTAATCTACAATTGTCTACCTAGTATGTTCACACTGTGCTTCAGACCATATGAACATATCCCTGCACTGATGGTGTAGATGATAGGGATGCGGCACAGGCATCATCATATGCACAGGGTAATAATGTTTGCCAGAGGCCTAGGCTGTGCCATTGGATGACATCATGCATGTGTGTTAGGGCCTGTGATATCATTCGGTGTGTGTGGACATTATGCGTGTGTGTGTTGAGGTGCCCTACGTTTATTTCCAGTGTGTGTGTGTATGCAAGCACACAGGTCTGGCATGTGGCTAGCCTACACAGGAGTAATATTGACAGCTGCAGACTGTACAAGGCAGATTTCACAGTTTATGGTGTCCGGCCATGGCCATGGCCACGTGACCTGCGCCTGCGAGGGGTTGCATGGGCACTACCAGGCAGAGGTCCAGATTGGGTACCATCTGATGACACATGTCCACTGGAATTGTGTCCCTGTTGGGTCCATCCAGGACCATGTGCACATGTCCTGCTGTGTCCTGGTGTGGACTGCACAGCGCTAGCTGCACTGCTGCAGCTACCGCCACTATGGGAGCAGGCATGTGCAGTAGCATGTTCACGTAGAACTTCAGCAGGTTATGTAGATGACCTACGTCCACGTGCCTGATGCCTCACTCCCACAAGATGTTCCAGCACAGACATTCCATGCTCAAGGATTGACATGCTATGGTCAAGGACTCCCATCATGTCACCCAATTGTCTATCCAAAACATCAGCAAGATGATGGCGAGCATTTGCAAGTGCCTGGATGTTGTCCATTAATGAACGGACATCAGCCCTCTGAAGCCTCAGACCTTCTCTGTTGTGCCATTCAGCACATGCCTGTGCTTCCATTACAGCCCAAAACATGCATCTGGTAACTCCAGCTGATGTGCTTGGTCTCACAGGGGCATGTTGGCCAGTGGTCCTCCTATGAGCAGCGCTGGGCACATGCCTGTGTGAGACATCAGCAGTCTGTTGGCTGGGATCATGGTGTGCAGGCACACCTTCCATAGTCACTACACTTCCCTGTTCCATGCTACCACCCGCCAACTGTCCTTCCTCTATGGCTGGTGGTAATGAGGTATGTGCAGGAAGGGGAACTGTGTGCGAGGATGAGAGGGAGACAGGTGAAATGGCAACCAATGGCACAGATTCAGCCCCTGACAATGCTGCCTGTGCCTCAATCATACTATCATCATCACTGCTAGAGTCTGTGGGGACACTAACATCAGGTGGACTGCAGGAGGGCAACACACCTACATCAATACCTGTGAGGGGAAGACAAGAACTGTACATTGCAAGTTATACCAGACTCACACAGACAGACAGACAGACAGAGGCATACACAGACAGACAGAGACACACACAGACAGACAGACACAGACACACACAGACAAACACACACATGCACACACAGACACACACAGACAGACACACACAGACAGAGACACACACAGACAGACACACACACAGACACACAGAGACACACAGAGACAGAGAGACAGAGACACAGACAGACAGAGACACACAGACACACAGACACACACTGACATGCACACCGACACACACACCAACAAACACATCGACACACACACACAGACACACGCACACTGACACACACACTGACACACACAGACACAAACAGACATAAACAGACACCCACGCTACATGCAGGTGATATGGCAGATGGCATTCAGCTTAGACAATTATAGATTCATCTTAGGCAATTATAGTGGTAGTTATCATACATCCCTGAGTTGCACACAACAGCATGCATGTGTTATAGCAGATGGCATGCACCTTACATAATTATAGTGGTGGTTAGGATACATACCTGTATTGCACCATTTGTGTTAGTAGCCTATGCCCCATACTTGCAACACAATGCATGCTCTTTGCACCATTGCCCTGCACTGCCGTGGTGTGTGCAACATACACCATATGTTAACAGACCATTGCTGACCTTTGTACATCTGCCACTGATGCTTTGTGTTGGCCACTGCCCTATGTGTGAGGACATGAGCAGTAGGGTATGTCGACTGCATACTATGTTTGCCTGAGCCCTAGCTTGCATATCTCCCCCAAAGCAGTGCATGTCTGTTCTACATTATTCTGCCTACCCCTGAGCTGAGTGTAGACATTGTGCATGTGGCTGTACACACATGTTTGACATGGCTGTCCCTACTTTGCAATGGTGTCACAGACCAGCATGGGTTTACAGTACACCGGCCTGCTGTGTGGAGTATGACCTTGCCAATCAGATGTAGTATGACATGTCTTCTGCTGATGTGTTGAATGACATGCATACATGTGTAACACAATGGTGTCCTTTCCAATCTACAGTATGGTAATGGTGTCTCAATGCAGGGATGTGCTATACTAACATGGGCCTTCAGCTGATACAATGTTGTCTGTCCACCCTACAAATATGCAGGGACATACTGCACATTGAGCTGGTATGCATAGCCATTGCAGGGCATCATGTGGCTTCACAATTGCTATACAGTGTGAGCTACTGACACAGTTCATAGCCATGACTATGTTCACATACAATACATATCTAATGTGGAATGTGACCCACGTCACCGAGGTGTGGAATGTGTGACACAGGTCACAGAAGGGTATACGGATGACACCCCTGCTCATCTGCAACCATATTACTGATACCTGGCAACTATGCCCACAAATGACTAACTTACAAGTACTCTATGTCCCACATGCAATCTGTGTACCTCACACACATAAGGAGCAGGCATGACAGTGATGTCTGACACCAGCAAGGTGAAGGTACTGTATCTGTGGCTTGATGTGGATGTATGTGTATGTTGTGCAACACATGTATGTATTTGGATATTGTATATGTGAATGCTTCTGTGTTGTGACACACTCCAGATGTTCAAGACATGTTATGTGGTGGTTTCATGTTATGCCTATACAAGCTGTGCACAGGCCTGTATGATGTTTACATCTGCAATATCACCATTACACAAAGGCTATAGTTGTATTTTGTCAAGCCAATGTACAACAGGGTGTACACACATATACATCACTTCTACTGTGTGTGTTGCTTCATGTCTCTGGCCATCCTCCATGGCCATGTGTACACATGTTCAGTCCAATGGTTGTGATGGCCATCTTATTTCACATGTCAGTGTTATCCCATATGACATACGCCCATAGATGTCATATGCTCCATTGAGGACAGGGTTATGCAAACAAAGGGTGGTATGTATGGGATGTGAGACATGTTTTGCAGGATAGTTGAGCAGTGTTGCAGTCAGCCCACTACATGTCATGGACATGTCTGATAGCACATGACATTGTGTGACATTCATAGCAAGGTTATACTCCACAAGGGTGTATCCTGTGGGCCGGGCATACTCCAGCTCCAACACATTTAATGCATGTGCACACATATGCTCTCTGTACAGTACTGTTTGTATTCTCAACATGTGTAATGCTAATATGTATTACCTGTCCCTACAGTGGAACACACCTCCACCATTGTATTCACTGTTGTCCACACATCTGGCAATGACAGTTTGGAAGGTTTAGTGTAGGTGCTTCATATAGATTTCAATTGTTTCACATAGGTAAACAGTGTGATGCATTGCAGGTCTGACCAGTGTCCATTAACAGGACCACCATACATTATGTGTACGTGTGTTATGGCTGATAGCATGCAATTAATATGTTCTGTGCATTATCAAGCATGATAAATAATAACAATATCACCTGACACAGACTGCTGTCACTGCAAAACGCCAGAGGTACCTAAACAGGAGTGTCACAGCAGTAAGATCATTATCCACACCTGTGTGATAGCTACAGGGTGCAATGTCCATGTTAGCACATAAGCCAGTACAATACACTATATTATGGAGTATGCACATTGGTGCATACATAGAGTAGCAGACTATAGTATGTGGCATGTGTGCATACATGCCTTGCATATGATGTTACATTATATATTGTACAGTAACACATGTAACTATGTGATATATAGTTATGTTTTATGTGCAGTAGTGACTTACCAGGCAACTCCAGGCTCAGTGGTTGAGAGACACCCACCTCCACAATACCAGCTAAAGCATGTGGATGGAGGTCTGCAGGTGTCCCCAGGTTGGCCAGTAGCTCCTCGGTACATGTGAGTGAGGGCTGGGTGAGTGGGCCCCCACCTGTTGCACCTTGTTCCCTGGCGATTGCATTACACACTGTTTCACCTGTCTTATCAGGTCAGTGCATTGTCGGCGCACCTGCTGATAGGGGT